>NC_089208.1:7080126-7170126 GCF_963930695.1 Labrus bergylta
TAAACAAAAAAATGTTGATTTCACTATAAGTTTGAAATATTAAAGTGTTCATTCATATTTTTTGGGTTTATCAGAGAAGCGACCATTCATCAAACCACCTATCCTCTTCTGAGACATCACAGCTGTCAGGAGGACCGAGGGAGGAGGAGGATGGAGGAACCAAGGAGGAGGACAAAGGAAGGAGGAGGAACATGGACTGAGGGAGGAGGACGGAGGGACGAGGAGGACCAAGGGAGGAGGATGGAGGACCAGGGGAGGAGGAGGATCGAGGGAGGAGGAGGAGGATGGAGGAACAAAGGAGAAGGAGGGAGGAGAACAAGGGGAGGAGGAGGACAAAGGAAGGAGGAGGAACATGGACTGAGGGAGGAGGAGGATCGAGGGAGGAGGAGGACAGAGGAACCAAGGAGAAGGAGGGAGGAGAACCAGGGGAGGAGGAGGACGGAGGATCAGGGGAGAGGAGGACAGAGGGAGGAGAACCAGGGGAGGAGGAGGACGGCGGACAGAGGGAAGAGGACCAGGGGAGGGTGGAGGAACGAGGACCTGGTGAGGAGGAGGATGGAGGACCAGAGGAGGAGGACCATGGACTGAGGGATGAGGAGGAGGGAGGACTGAGGGTTGACGAGGGAAGGATGGGGAGGAGGAATGAGGGAGGAGGAGGATGACTTAAAACAAGAAAGAACAAAGAACTACAAATCCCATCTTCCACTTCTCCTCCACTTTCCTGTTTTTAAAGAGGATTTTCTAACTGTTACATTTATAATTATTACTCATATAATCTTTATTATTATTAAAGGAACAGAGCTGTGTGGACACTTTGAAGTGGGAGAAGTTCAAAATGCTGATGTCATCAGGTGACACACCTGCAGCTGAAGAGTACTCGTGTTTATAAAAAGTTTTATCTTTAAGTTAAAAAAAGATGTTGGATCTGTGATCTGCTGAAAAGCAGGTGTGGTAGGTTCTCACCTGTGGAGGGCAGAGTTTCTTTACTTTGTGTTTGATGATGGAGTGCAGAAGAAGAATATGTTGAAACAGGCGACAAGTCTTAACGAGCTGTCAGCTTTAACGAGCTCAGAATATTAAGGAGTTGAATGAATGAAGATTTATGGTTATGGTTATTTAGGTCACATGACCCAGTGCAGAGTGACATCACAGAGTGGTCGTGGTCAGGACAAGCTCGACCTGTTAATGAGCTGATCAGAGAATCATGAAGCAGTCCTTGTACTGGTCAAACTGGTGTTTTCTGGTATAACCTGAACCAGTATAAGAACACCTCACTGGTTTATAACTGGCCCAGTCTGTGTTCATACTGGTCTATAGCTATGTTAAACTGGACTACTTCTGGTCTAACCAGTGTGAAAGTGCGGATGTCACTGGTAATAATGGGAATACAGGCTGGTTAGACTGGTTCTTCCTGTACATACAGCCAGTCTGTACTGGTCTAACTGATTATGTACTGGTCTGACTGGTTCTCTCTCTACTTGGCTACATCACTATGCTAACGACTATGCTAAGCTAACCTTACTTCACGTCCAGGACCCGGTTCAGCTCAGAGTGAATCCTGCTCCCTGATTGGTAAAAAAAAAAAATCACATACTGAGCTGTGTGTGTGTGTGTGTGTGTGTGTGTGATGGATGGATGTGTGAATTGTGTCATGACATTAACCTGCTGAGTTTTAGCCTTGTTTTCTTAACACACACACGCACAGACCTCATTTCCACGTTGACCCAGTTAAGTTACTAAGAACATCCAGCTAACTTTAGTGTACATCTCTCTGACTGTGGCTCTGTCCCTGTGTGTGTGTGTGTGTGTGTGTGTGTGTGTGTGTGTTGCCTTCTGATTGGTCAGCTCAGTCGACCCGAGTGTGGATCAGCTCATCAAAGGAAACAGATTATGAATATTTATATGATTCTTCTTTAATGAGTTTACAGTTGAGTATCTGAGCGCCTGATCTGTGTTGATGCTCGTTGTTGTTATTTGTTTGAACATTTTATAAACAATAACACTGGAACTATAAACTCTGAAGTTTGATGAACTTTATTCAGGATGATTTTTTTTAGGCTGTAAATAAAAACATAAAAAAACTAAAACTTTGTCTGTGATGCTCGGCCGGCTAAAGAAACAACTTCCTGTTTGAGCCGGAGAGGGGCGGAGCTCTGAGGGCTCGTTAACACTTAATTAACGTCTTCAATCGCACCCAGATACATATTCATGAATGCAGCTGTCCGTCAACACACACACACACCACTGGGGCTAATTAGCAAACACTCGTTAGCTTTGTTGACAGTAATTTGGAGGGTTAATCAGTCCGGTTGTCCGTCAAAGTGTTGAACATGTTTCCATCAACAACAAACAAGTTGCTGCGTCTTAATGAGCTAAACGAGCTCTGAAACAACAGCAGACCATTAATGAGATCAACAAACACTAATTAGTACAAACATACACACCTGTGATTACTTCCTGTTTCATTACACTGACCTCTTAATAAATGATGAAAAAAATAATTAAAACATACATGTTGAGTCAGTGCGACGTTTTCTGTTTCACCCTTGATGTCTCTGTCACACACACACACACACACCTTTAAAAACTGAACCAGAGGAACACAGAGAAAAGACGTTTATCAATGTCTTTATTTATATTTCAAATCAACAGAAACTTTAATCTAATGCATCACTACTATTCAATAAGATCACTGATTACGTCTCTGACTTTCACTGAACAGACATCAGGTTAACTGTTTACTGTCACAGTCCTTAACAAACACCACTGATCATTACATGTTAAGATCGTTACATGTTAAGATCGTTACATGTTAAGATCGTTACATGTTGACGACAGGTCGTTACATGTTTATAACAGATTAATTATCATTATCACTGATATTTCCTCTGATGAGCAGAACGAAGACGACGATGAAGAATTCAATATTTTGGCCTCTTCACATCCACCCTGAAACAACAACACATACTTTTTTACAATCTTTACTCTTTATAATCTTTACTGAACATTTATAATCTTCACTGAATGTGTACATATTACATATAAGATGATGAGAAAGTAAAAAGGAAACTCACCCGTCAGCTTCCATCTTCTTCCTCTTCTCAATGATCTGAAACACGAACAATATGTTGTTTACATTATGCTGTTTACATTATGTAGTTTATATTGTGTTGTTTCTATTTGTTTGTGTGTGTGTGTGTGTGTGTGTGTGTGTGTGTGTGTGTGTGTGTGTGTGTGTGTGTGTGTGTGTGTGTATCTCACCGCGCTGATCTTCTTCCACTGGCGGTCCAGTTCGGCCTTTTCATTGGTCTCTTTGAAACGTCTTGTCTTTCTACCCTCAGACATCTTGATGCCGTACTGGAATGCAGCCCTGCAGGGACAAACTTCATCATCAACACACTCTCAGCCAACAGAACACACAGCCTGACAAGAGCCTGTCAGTCAGAGCTGAGGGATAACTGAGCCATATGCCTGTCAGTCAGAGCTGAGGGATAAATGAGCCATATGCCTGTCAGTCAGAGCTGAGGGATAAATGAGCCAGGTGCTTGTCAGGATAACTACGTTAGATGGAGCCCGTCAGTCAGAGCAAAGGGCTAAATGATCTTACTTTGGCAAAGCCTCCTTGTTGTTCATGTAGTCTGAATATTCCTCCTGAGTGTCAAAGTCCCAGCGACCCAACGGACCCTTCTTGTTGCCCTGAAACACACACACACACACACACACTTTTTACGTACAATGTGAGGACCGTCGATCTGCTCATGTAGAAAAAGAAAACAGAGCAATTCTTCAGTTAGTAGGAATTCTAGTTCACCTGGTCCATCTTGCTGTAGTCCACTTCCTCATCGCTGTCCACAGCCAGGTCGTCCATCCTACACAAACACACACACATTAACACAGTATAAGTATTCTACAACAATGACTTATTTGTGTGTCTGTGTGCTGGTTTTTGCATCATTGGGTGGACGATTATTTTTCCAATCGGGGGACAAAATAAGATTTAATACAAACACAGAAATAATGTTCTAAAAATGGCGTCTGACCTCTGAAAATGTGTGTATGTTTTCAGAATACTCTGTTTGACTCCACCATGCCCCTAGTGGGCATGTGGAGAAAACAACTATTGTGTTGTTTCTTGTAGAGCATCAAAACACTGGAACAAAAACATTAAGTCAACACATAAGCCCAGTGGCAGTTCCTCCTGTGTCCACTAGAGTCTGTCTCATCATTGTGACAGGTATGAAAGCAAAGCATAACAAAAGGAGAGTTGTTAAATCATTTAAACCTGTTAAATAAAAGCTGTCAGTGTGTTAACTTCTTTACAGGAAGTAGCAAACATCTCGTTACCACTGTTAGCTAAACATTTTCACCTGTGCTATCAAAGACGAACATGTTTAGAGTGTGTGTGTGTGTGTGTGTGTGTGTGTGTGTGTGTGTGTGTGTGTGTGTGTCTTACGTAGCAGGATAACACTCTGCGTATGAGTTCGATCCCCCAAAGAAATCTCCGAGCTGCTCTTTACCGTCTCTCCTCTGAGAACCCGTTCACACCGGTTAAAGAACAATAATACACAACACTACACAACACTACACTACACACACACACACACACACACACACACACACACACACACACACACACACACACACACACACACACACACACACACACACACACACACACACACACACACACACACACACACACACACACACACACACACACACACACACACACACACACACACACACACACACACACACACACACACACACACACACACACACACACACAGTAACCCTTTGTTTACTGAAGGATATGGTTCCTGGCTTTGCCACTGGCTGCCTGCTGCTCCTGCAAACTTCTCATTGATAATTTTAATCTGATCTCTCACCGAGCCCGGACCTGAGAGAGAGACAGACAGGGAGAGAGAGAGACAGGAAGAGAGATAGACAAGGAGAGAGAGAGACAGACAGGGAGAGAGAGAGAGAGACAGACAGGGAGAGAGAGATAGACAAGACAGATGAGAGATAGGACAGAGAGAGAGAGAGAGAGAGAGAGAGAGAGAGAGAGAGAGACAGAAAGCGAGAGAGACAGGGAGAGAGATAGACAGACAGATGAGAGATAGACAGAGAAAGAGAGAGAGAGACAGACAGACAAGAGAGAGAGACAGACAGACAGATGAGAGATAGACAGAGAAAGAGAGAGAGAGAGACAGACAGACAAGAGAGAGACAGATAGACAGATGAGAGATAGACAGAGAAAGAGAGAGAGGGACAGACAGACAGACAGGTTGTCTCGTTAGTTAACTCGTCAATTCCGGTGATCGAGTTTGTGCTGTGGTGATGTTAAGAAGGTATCGTACCTGTATCCACCTCCATGACCTGCAGACAGACACACATATCAATGTTAAGTAAATAAAAACAACAACAACAACTACTACAACAACAACAACAACAACAACAATAATAATGTGAGAGTGACCTGGTGTTCGTCTACTCTGGGTTTCTCAAAGTAGTTGTGTCTCCGGCTCTTGCTTTCCTCCTCCCTGTCTCTCTCTCTCTCTCTCTCCCTGTCTCTCTCTCGGTGGCGCTCTTTGTCCTTGGCGGGTTTGGAGGACGAGTTGGCAGAAAGGATGTAGTCCCCGATGTCGTCAAAGATGCTGAAAAACAGACAGAGTCTCACTCGGACCGAGAAGTGAAGCTGAAAAACTGAAACAAGAGTCACAGCTGCATGTTTTACTGACCTGAGATCAGCCTCTGGAGCACGCTTCTCATCCAGTTTACCTGCAACACACAAACACACATTAACAGCACAGAAACCATGGTAACCAGTTTGAATTCTGACAGGGGACCCTCAGGTACCTTTGTCCTTCTTCTTGATCTTCTTGTGTCGTGTTCCCTGACGTAGGTACGACAGGATCTGAGTCAACTTCGAGATGACGATGTCATTAGTGGTGAGAGTCGTCTGAGCCTGGACACACACACACACACACACACACACACACAGGGAAATGAGTGTGTTACAGTTGTCATGTAGGTGTGATGTACAGCGGCTGTCTGTTCAGGTGTTGTGTCAGTACCTCCATGCTGGGACAGTCGGCCTTGCTGCGTATCAGAGTCGTGGGGATGTCAGTGTCGGTGAACTCGTCATCCAGGTCGACCACGTACGCCATCCTGCCGGGCAGGAAGAGCTCGTTCCTCTCCACCCCCCCAGTCCTGAACACCACCCGGTAGATGTTCCTTCCTGAAGGCGAGAGGGCGACGACACAGTGATTGGAGTTTAATGAATGAGTTATGTTTGAGTCTTAACATATCAGTCGACTTTTACCTCAAACTTAAACATTGGGACATTTTCTTATCATCACTTTGACCTTGAAATCAAATCAGTTTCTCTCCTCACACGGACTCTTATGAGAGTCTGAAGCTGCAGACATCTTTTCATGAATAACTCCAGTCATCAGAGAGGACTCCATCTGACTCACCCATACGAGTCTTAAACTCAATCTTCTCCTCCGGCTCCACGTCTTTCCTGACACATGGACACACAGAGACAGCGTGAGGTCAAAGGTCACACAGACAGACAGTTTATAGACCTAAGCTAAAATCATTATCCATGTGAGTGACACCAGACAGGTGTAGAACTGAACATTTACCTGATTGTTCACATGGAAACAACACCACAGGTGTGTTATGACATGTGACCACAAACAGCCAATCAGAGTCTTTTATTTCAAATCATCTTGACTGTTTCAACAAATGAAAACTTACTTTGCTTCTTTCTGAACTTTCTCCATCATGTCTTCTTCTTCTTTCTCTTTACTGGTGATCTCAGCTCTCACCTGACACACACACACACACACAGGTTAATGCTGTACAGACAGGAGACTGTCTGTTTTCCTGACTCTTGCCACAGCCCTTGAACGCAGCGTGTCTCACCTTCTGCAGCAGAGCGAAGTCCAGACCTTTCACCAAGTGAGTGTGCTCCATGTCACCTCCCAAAAACTTGGACTCCTGGATCAGCTGACGACGCTTCTCTGCTGCGGACTTATCCCTGACACACACAAAATATACACACACACACACACACACACAATATACACACACAAATAAAAAAGCATTAATACAGATATAAATACACACATTCAGGACGTCAGCAGCAGAAAACATGTAAATGAGCTCTGTTAGCATTATTCTACTTACGCCTCAGCGGTGGGTCCTACAGCTCTGTAGTTAGCCGTGGTGCTGATCAGCTCGGTCTCCTCGTAATCTTTGTTGACTCCGTCTCGCCGCTCTCTCGCTCTGTCTCTGTATTTCTCAGCAAGCTCTCTCTCTCGCTCCATCTCCTGCTGACGTAGCTTAGCATAGTAGCTGCAAAAAAAACAGATAAATTAATTCTCCATAATCAAAAACCGGATCAGAAGCTTAAAGCATCTTTGAAGATCTGTTTGTGAACTTTGGTGTCAAGCATAGCTCCAACAATAAAGATCTAAATCAACCCTCACCTCTTCTTCTTCCTCCTCCTTGCGGCTGGATCCTCATCCTCGTTATAGTCCCTCGGCATTCTGGGGGAAAAAAGTAAATCATCATCATCACCACCATCGCTGCTCAGACAGCAGGTGTGTTTTCTGACACTCACTCATGTTGTCTGGACTTTGAGGGCGGGGCTGAGGAGGGCGCCGCCCGTGGTGTCATCAGCAGCTTCCTGAAGTCATCATTGGTCAGTTTGGACCTAAAGACACAAACACATACACAATAACTATCATCCATTTCCTGGATTCTGGCCCTGACTGTACAAAGGTCTTTACGCTAAGATGTAACTAATGATGTCATCATCAGAGAGGTCAACCGTGAGTCCTGAAGCTTCAGTCAGAGATGCGAGGTGTGCTGAAGGCGTAAAGAACGCTCAGCGCGTGTCTGCTTCAGTCACACCAACAGATTGAGAAGATGTGAAAGTATCTTCATGTGTTTATTTATTCTCACGTCGGTTCAGACATTCAAACGACAATCGATGCATCTCGTTTACGTCGACGTGACGACTTCCCACTTCAAACATGTCAAAAGGATTTCATCACAATAATCAGCTCCGACTGCTTCAAACACACTGTGGGAATAACTTTAGTGTTTGATCTAATCACTGAGATGGTTTAATACGAGACGATCTGTAACGGCGGATCACTTTTATTCTCCCAAACGTTATCACAGCAAGAGTCTACATCAACATATTCAAACCTCATTCAGCTGAAGATCTCATGAAGAACATTCACAGGGAAGAATTCATTAAAATGTTTTACAGCAAAGACGTCACTGTCACCTGTTACCCCCCCCAGGTCATCACTTTAGAGTCAGTTACCATGGTGATCTAGTCAGGTGGGAGGAGAGTCAGCTCCATGATACAGTGAACAGCCCAGGATACGATTCTGATATCGCTCAGGTGTGTAGTGTGTGGGTGTGTGTGTGTAGTGTGTGTAGTGTGTGTGTGTGTAGTGTGGGTGTGTGTGTGTGTGTGTGTGTGTGTGTGTGTGTGTAGTGTGTGTAGTGTGTGTGTGTGTAGTGTGGGTGTGTGTGTGTGTGTGTGTGTGTGTGTGTGTGTAGGTAGTGTGGGTGTGTGTGTGTGTGTAGTGTGGGTGTGCGTGTGTGTGTAGTGTGTGGGTGTGTGTGTAGTGTGTGTGTGTGTGTGTGTAGTGTGGGTGTGTGTAGTGTGTGTGTTTGTAGTGTGTGTGTGTGTGTGTGTGTAGTGTGTGGGTGTGTGTGTAGTGTGGGTGTGTGTGTGTGTGTGTGTAGTGTGGGTGTTTGTAGTGTGTGTGTGTGTAGTGTGTGTGTGTGTAGTGTGTGTGTGTGTGAAGTGTGTGTGTGTAGTGTGGGTGTGTGTGTGTGTGTGAGTGTGTGTGTAGTGTGGGTGTGTGTTTGTAGTGTGTGTGTGTGTAGTGTGTGTGTGTGTGAAGTGTGTGTGTGTAGTGTGGGTGTGTGTGTGTGTGTGTGAGTGTGTGTGTAGTGTGGGTGTGTGTTTGTAGTGTGTGTGTAGTGGGTGTGTGTGTGTGTGTGTGTGTGTGTGTGTGTGTGTAGTGTGTGTGTGTGTGTGTGTGTGTGTAGTGTGTGTGTGTGTGTGTGTGTACTGTGTGTGTGTATGTGCAGTGTGTGTGTAGTGTGTGTATGTGTAGTGTGTGCGTGTGTGTTTGTAGTGTGTGTGTGTGTGTGTGTGTGTGTGTGTGTGTGTGTGTGTGTGTGTGTGTGTGTGTGTGTGTGTGTGTGTGTGTGTGTGTGTGTGTGTGTGTGTGTAGTGTACTCACTGAGCAGCAGCTCGGTGGTCGTCCACTTCATGTCCCTCAGGAGCCAGAGGGTTGGAGTAACTCTCAGCTACAAACAGAAACACGTTTCAACACATTACTGTCAGGTATCTCTGCACATGCGCATACGGCGTTTGATAACAGTGCGCTGTTTGATGTACACAGTTTGTTTATATCAGCCTTGTTAGTCTTCATTAGTGAGTACGTTCAGTGTTAGCCTCCAGAGTGAACTGATCTGCGTTAGCATGTTGAGGACGCAGGCTAATACAGACTAACTAACAACAGATGAGCAAACATGAAACTTACTTTCCGGCATGTTTGCGTTGTGTTTGTCCTCCTCTTCACACTGACTCTCTCCCTCTCTCTGCTCCCGGATCGATCAATTAAACTGAACGACTCTCTCTTTGTTTCTAACTGCGCTGCTGCTTCGTTAGCTTAGCAGCAGACCTCCAGTTTGTTTGGATGCTGCGTCACTTCCGTCTTTGGGGAACGACGTCAGAGCGTCACAGCGCCTCCTGCAGGCCGCACGGAGAAACACATGAGGCAGAAGTTGAAATAACGTCCTAATGGTGTAAATAATATGTTTACAGAATTATTAATGATTTATTCCTCTCTGTTCAAGTGAATCTCCATTAGTAAATAAAATATATAAATATAAATAATCATGAAACTGTCATCATGTTGTGTTTCTTTCAGCTCTCACATATATTATAGACTTGTTGTAGTGCCGGTTTTTAAACTATGAATGTGTTATAATTATAACATGTCTTACTCTGTTATTGAACTCCGCAGCTTGTAGGTGGGTGAGTGTTCCTTTGGTGTAGTGCTGCCCCCGTGTGGTTATCAGAGGCACTGCTGCAGGTTCTCAGGGTCCAGCTGGTGTTTCTGCACACATTTCACACACTGTTCATCTTTTAATTCTTTTGAGTACATTTCATACACATGTAGGTAGGGAAACAGTAACCTCTCTTTATATGGGAATATAATGTTACAGACTGTTTTAACTCCTATGTAGAAAATCCAAATCTATACATCTACATGTATATCATCACCTTTTAAACATCTATTGGCTCCTACGGTCACCTGATTGTTGATGTTTTTCTATTAATAATTCAGCTTGTTTTGCATCCTTGCGTTGAATAAAGAGGAAAAAGTTCCTTTCTGATGCACGGACACATCCTTCTATGATTTAAATATTAACATCCACACAGATTCACGCATCGTAATAACTGAAGTTATAAAAGAGTTTGATCTTTAAAGAGAGTCATTCAAATCTGTTAACGTCTTTAATCAGGAGAATGACAGTGACCTCCCTCAGTGCAGGTTTGATGCTCTGCTGAAGCCGAGGTTCATCATCGTGATGTTGAAGTGCAGCTTTAACAGGACGTTTACATTCAAGATGAATCAAAAGCAAACACAGTGACCTCAATAATACAGGAGTTTATTCATATCAACACATTTACATCAACTGAAGGAATGAGGCCGGTCTGGACTGAACCACTTCATGAAGGGGGGAGTTAGGGTTTGGACTGGACCAGAGTCTGCAGCGCTGAGGCCACCTGATCAGCTGACATGTTGTCCACAGAGACGCTGCTCTCCTTCCCGAAATCTGAACACAAAAACATATTATTGTTAGTGGATGAATCAGTCGTGACTTGTGGAAGTTTTCATCTGAATATAATGTTGATTTCTACCCGTTTAAACCGGACACTGTAAGAATGACTGAAGCCTGAGTGACGTCACCCGTCTGTTCCTGCAGGGGGCGCCGGAGTCCCATCGATTGCGGTCTCCATGCTGGAAATGCTGTCTCAGCCTAACTTTCAGTCAACCTAACGACAGGCTGAGAGCTGAGGCGGGTTTTAAGCCTCCTGACAAACCGTTACACCGCGCCCGCCTGTCAATCAGGTCAGCTACACGTCTTATTGTGAATAACTCTTATCCTTCATCAAATCAAAACTGATGAGTCATCAAAACACAACCCGTACAGTGTGTGTCCATCGAGATAGAAGCTAATCAGATGTATTTGTTTTTTTGAACCAGGCTGTAAACATGTAAATCTCTGCTGTATAAAAACAGGCTTTTAGAATGGGTATGTGTGTGACTTCCTGTGCTTCTGCAGCCTTATTCAGCCTCTAGTGGACTCATGTAAATAAAGAGTATAACGCAGCCCCCCCTCCTGCACTAAGAGAGGTAGGTGTACTCACCGTATCGGGCCCAGACTCGGGCCTGGACTCCAGAACATTCTCTGATCAGGATCGGGAAGTCCGGGTTCATCTTCTTTAGCGATACATACTGCTGCTCCACAAAGTCCCTGATACACACACACACACACACACAATGATTTTGTGTTATTTAGACAGGAGTGTGTCAAGTTTTGTTGCCGTGGTAACAAAACAAAGTATGATTTACTTAAATCATGAAGTTAAAAAATCTGGTGTTATGAAGACTCACTCAATTGTGGCATATTTAAAGAATCTACTGACTGCTGCTACTCACACCCTCACTCTGCAGACCAAACAGGTGTATCGCGTTAAAGAGTTACCGTGTTATCTGGAGACTTTCAGCCGATGAGTTCGTAGATATCGTGGTTACAACCGCTGTTGAAAACTAAAATAGTCTCTTTGTTTATTTTCCATTAAAGACATATCTGACGAATATTTTGACGATATAATAATAATGATGACAACCGAATTAAAAGGAACTCTTTTACGTCCTCAACAATTCACTGGAAGTCACCAGATAACACGGTCACTCTTTAATCCGATACACCGGAGCTCCGTCAACATTGTGTTGAATAATAAAGGAGGTCGCTCATTTCAGACCGAGCCGTGATTAACATATTTAATAAATACTTTACAGGACGTTAGCGTACGGTAGCTGTTAGCAGTTATATGCTAACTTCTAGCCACTCTTTGAGGTCATTCTATCGTTAGCATTAGCTAGCTGTTTGTAGCTGTCAGCAGCAGTCACAATGATGCTAAGCTAACAGACAACACACTTCTTATTAACGTTTCTGTTAATACACTGCCGGGTTTTCCCGCCTCTCGGGGTCGGCTCGAGACTCACCTCGCACCCTGGCTCGCGGCTGAGCTCTGGCAGAGGTGCACGCGGATCTCTCTGAGGTTTTTGCCCAAAGTGGAGCCGATGCTTCTCACTACGGTGGCCGCCATCTTAGCTCCGTGTTACTGTTTGTCAAGGACGGGACGAGGGTCAGAAAGCCCGGAGTTTGAACTGACAGGCTCTTAAGTGGACTGTTACAGCCCGGAGTTTGAACTGACAGGCTCACAAAGTGGACTGTTACAGCCCGGGTTTGTCCTCACAGGCACACAGAGTGGACTGTTACAGCCCGGAGTTTGAACTGACAGGCTCACAGAGTGGACTGTTACAGCCCGGAGTTTGAACTGACAGGCTCACAGAGTGGACTGATACAGCCCGGGTTTGTCCTCACAGGCACACAAAGTGGACTGTTACTGCCCGGAGTTTGAACTGACAGGCTCACAGAGTGGACTGTTACAGCCCGGGTTTGTCCTCACAGGCACACAAAGTGGACTGTTACAGCCCGGAGTTTGAACTGACAGGCACCCAGTGGACCGTTACAGCCCGGGTTTGTCCTCACAGGCACACAAAGTGGACTGTTACAGCCCGGAGTTTGAACTGACAGGCACCCAGTGGACCGTTACAGCCCGGGTTTGTCCTCACAGGCTCACTGGAGACGTTTTTAAAACGTTACTAATGCTTTTATCCTTTATTTTATTGTTATATGTACCGGTATTTCAGAACTGTGATTTTAAACCATCTCCTTTCATTTTTATAAATTATTTTATTTTCTGTATGTTATAGTATCAGAATCAGATTTATTGGCCAGGTATGCTTACACACACAAGGAATTTAACTTTGGTGAACTGTGCTCTCATATGTACAGGTACAACATTAAATATCAACAATAAACATAATAAGAAAAGATTAATATTTACATGACTAAATATGAAACAGTGCAATGGTGAATAGTGCAAAAGATGCTGACGTAACATGATATTAAGAAAAATGCATTTATGTGACAGATGGGTCAATTAAGATGTCAATTATAGTATTTACATAAATAAATGTGCGTATATTGATCATTTAAATTAAATAATATATATATACATGTATACCCGTGTGAAGCACTTAGTCAACAAAATAAAACCCAAACAATCTTTAATTATATTAATGATGCACTGTAAAAAATAAAAACATTATAAAAGTTTAAAAAAACTTGCGAGACAATATTAAGCTGCTTCTAAAATGTTGAAACATAGAGTAAAGTCCACTTGACAAATGTACAAATCTAATGTAAATATTGTAGTTTAATAAATAAAGAGAAAAACCTTTAAGATGTTATTTTAAGAGATAAGATAAGATAAGATAATCCTTTATTTATCCGACAATGGGGAAATTTACAGTGTTACAGCAGTAAAGAGCAAAGATTGCAAACAGAAAGTGAACACAGTACAATTTAAATATAAAAAGAAAAAATAAGAATGTACAAAAAAATAGATAGATACTAAAAATAGTATAAAAAATAGTAAAAATAAAATTACCATGAAATCAATAAAATTATTAGGTGTTGAGGACATTATGTTATCAAGTTTTAGGTCAATAACAACACAAACTGATCACTTTTATTTTGTTTTATTTAGTATGACTGATTGGACTCTCTAAACAAACGTTTGAGAAACATCTCATCGTTAAAGTTTTTTTACTTTGTTTAACAGAAATCATCTTTAAATGATTTTAGTGATTCACAGAGAAACAAACGTGCAGCTGAACGTGTCTGATTCTCGTCTCTGATGGATTCCATGAAGAAGAAGAAACAAACTGGACGAGCAGTCAGCTGGTTCCACTGATCGACTCAGACCGCAGACATTAATACACAAAGCTGACTCATCTGATCTGAATTCAGTTTGATCCTCAGCAACTGCTCATGAGACAAACACAGAAACACTCTGAATCAGAAAGATCTCATTGCGATCATAAACAGACCGAGAACTCAGCAGGTCAGAGAGGTTTAAACCTGGATACAAAACTTTCAGGGACGTGTGCAATAAGTCAACTTAACAGTTAAACGTCATCACCCTCACTACTCGGCACCAGCATTTGTACTCGGTTAAATTAATTATTAAAGAGTCCATATTATGCCCTTTTTGGGGTTCGTATATTTAATCTATGTACCTACTTTTGTACGTTTACAATAGCTAAAGTCCGAAAAAAGTGTCTGTTTTCATGTACTGCTCCTCCTTGCTCCCTCTACGCTCTGAGTCTGTCAGCTGCACTCTGCTGAGCCCACACTGTTAGACCCCACGTGGGCCAAGTCTGCCGATCAGTTCTGTCGTTATTGGTCAGTTGCTCAACACGCGTCTCGGAAATTTCAACATGAGCTGCTGGGCTTGCCACAACGAGCCAATGGACTTAGATCAGTGATCTCACACTGACAATGACGCCGCACTGACAAATTTTTATCGAGGGGGGCTAGAACCGAGCGTTACATGCGACTAATGCTACAGCTAACAGGAGGACATAGGAGAAGCCGCGTTTCTGCAGACTTTGAATTTTTGCACATAGATGTGCAAAAGTGCACAGGACACTTGGAAAACACACTAAAGAGCATATAAAACCAGAAAAAGCATAATATGGGACCTTTAATATTTTGGACCTTGATGTCGGTCGGACCTGCTTTCCTCTCTCTACTACCAGGATTTAAAGAAGCACAGTGAACAGAATGCATCTCATTGGATCAGAGCAGTTTCTCAGTGTTTAGATCTATAAGTGGAGATAAACTTGTCTGCAGATTAAACTGATATATTGACCGGAGTTTTGAGCGACCACTTTCAGACACGTAGACGTTCACCTGCAAGGAGGACAGCAGGCCGGAGGTGTTAGTAATGCTATCGTAAACCACACTCAACAAACCAAAAGACAACATTTGGAGATTTTTCTTACCTTTAGACTATTTAGTTATTTTTTTAAAATTTCTGTTTAACCAACTTTGAAATTAGTCCGCTGGAACATCCCTAAAGTGCATCGCTGCTGTTTGTGTTTAAATGATTCATTAGTCATTTGGGGAACAATCGTCTCTTTCTCTGTAAATCAGCCTCATTGTAAAAAGACTCTCACTCACAGACAGGGGGAGCTAACAACCATGCACAGTTAGAGTGAGAAAATAAGCGTCTGCTATGAGTTGGTGGTAACTGCGCCGCAGTATTTATAAGAGATGTGACGCTCAAACTTTCCAGAGAAAAGGAAAATATAAGGTCTGTAAATAAAGTCTGTAAATATGATTGACATGACTTTTATTAATATAAGCAGAGGCAGTCAGCGGCTTCAGACTTCATCCACATGTGTTGAGACGCTCTGGAGCCGTTACCATGATAACCATGTGAGTGTTGTTGTCTTTGAGTCGTCCTTTCTCACTCCATTCAGAGAAGAAGCTTTGTTTGAAAGTGCAGCTCCGTCAGCGTGAGAGTGCAGCTCCACCAGCATGAGAGTGCAGCTCTTTCAGCTCTTTGCAGAGTAAAGGTGCAGATAGCTTCTCTCCACATTCACACACTAAACAAGAGCTAACTGTGTTTTATGTCTGAAGATCATCAGAGCTATATGCTTTAAGAGTTAGACTCAGAGACGATAGAGGGAGAACATGATGAAGAGTTACAGAGATATTAGAGACTGTAATTTATTCTGAATGAATGAGAGCCTCAGTCTTACCATTTTTAAACAGGAACAGTCCATCTTTCCCCCCCTGCTTTTAGCTGTAATGCTATGCCATGCTAACCAGCTGTCAGCTGTGCCTCCATATTTAGCCTACAGCTGAAAAGTATAAATCTTAACGTCTTACTCTCACAGAAGTGACGAGCAGAATATGATCTACCTGAATGTTGGTCTGTAACTTTAAGGGTAACCAGGTGTGAACAGGTGAGTTGTGATGACATCAGTAGCTGCGTGAGATTTTGCTTTATTTAAAAACAGGATTATTAAGTACAAACAGCATGAAGAAAAAGAGCTCTGATGGACTCCAAAGTCGTGTTCAGACCAAAAGAAAAGCAAAATGTTTCAAGCAGCGTGAAAAAGCAGATCAATTAGAAAAAAAGTAAAAAACATCAACTTTCAGCAGGCAACACAAGTGAAGTGACATGATCATTATAGACATTTAAATCTTGATACGGTCTGTCAGTCAGCCTTTAGATTCACCTGACGTCCTGATGTGGCATCAAAAGTGGTCAAACCCAACTCCATTCAAAAAATTATCAATTTAAAGTTGTGTTTTCATCACAAAGACAGTCCTGACAAAAAACGGAATTCAGACATTTTACAAATCCACATCATCCCCTAACCCTTTCAGAATCTTTTTAACCTTTTTTTATTGTCTTTAAATCAGTCAAATATTTTATTTTGGGTTAATGTTGCTGCAGTCGGAGAGATTTCAGACTTTTGTGAGACATGTTAGTGAAACTCTCACTCTGTGGAGCCATGTGGTGAGAAGCTAGCCAGAACAGAATGTCATCACAGAACTCCTGGTACTGATCCTAGCTAACAGGTCATCAAACTGGGACCTGGTACTGATCCTAGCTAACAGGTCATCAAACTGGGACCTGGTACTGATCCTAGCTAACAGGTCATCAAGCTGGGACCTGGTACTGCTCTTAGCTAACAGGTCTTCAAGCTGGGACCTGGTACTGATCCTAGCTAACAGGTCATCAAACTGGGACCTGGTTCTGATCCTAGCTAACAGGTCTTCAAGCTGGGACCTGGTTCTGCTCTTAGCTAACAGGTCATCAAACTGGGACCTGGTTCTGATCCTAGCTAACAGGTCATCAAACTGGGACCTGGTACTGATCCTAGCTAACAGGTCTTCAAGCTGGGACCTGGTTCTGCTCTTAGCTAATAGGTCATCAAACAGGAACCTGGTTCTACTCTTAGCTAACAGGACATCAAACTGGGACCTGGTACTGATCCTAGCTAACAGGTCTTCAAGCTGGGACCTGGTTCTGCTCTTAGCTAACATGTCATCAAGCTGGGACCTGGTTCTGCTCTTAGCTAACAGGTCATCAAGCTGGGACCTGGTACTGATCCTAGCTAACAGGTCTTCAAGCTGGGACCTGGTTCTGCTCTTAGCTAACAGGTCATCAAGCTGGGACCTGGTTCTGCTCTTAGCTAACAGGTCATCAAACTGGGACCTGGTACTGATCCTAGCAAACAGGCCATCAGACTGGGACCTGGTAGTGAACCTAGCTAACAGGTCATCAAACTGGGACCTGGTACTGATCCTAGCTTACAGGTCGTTAAACTGGAAGGGCCAATATTACAAGGTTGTGTTTAACCAACGGCGAAAACACACAATCCCACATTCAAACTAAAGATACTTGAATCAGACTGCCTTTCAGCAAAAGCATCCTAACTAAGCTCAGCTGCCATCGCGTCTTTGTACGTACATTCATATTGATTCCATGGTGGTGTAACATTGGTGTACAGAAGGGAGGGATCACTTGGTCCCCCCATTACGCCTCTGTGACATTTAGATTGAATGCGAAACAGGGATGTAAATATTGTGTCTTGAAACGGCGTTCTGAAAAGGGCTAAAGACTTGCTTCACTGTTGGTCTGAACAGCTTCAAAGGTTTCTGGAAGAAGTAAAGAAATCATCATCAGTTTTTCAGTTTTTTTCAGCTCTACAGTCTGTTTCTGTTTCTCGTGAAGAGTTTATTAGCGTTAGCAGGAAGTGAGCAAGCTGGACATGCGGCATTGTGAGTGAACGATAAAATTCAAACCAGTTTTTACAATCTTCCCTGTTTCCTGTCAGTCCTGCCCTCTCGGCTCCCGTCGGACCTCCTCAAAAGGTCCTTTCGTCGTCTCTCATTCAGGAGCTGCTGGATGCGTTTGTTTTGTGTTCGCTCCCGGAATGGAGGCATCCGTGGTACAAAGTGGTTCTGCTGTCCTCTGGAGATATCACCGTCCAATCCCACAATCCGGTATGGAACCTCGTCCACCGAGTTGTTCTCCTTCTTGGAGAGCGGTATGAAAGAGGATATTGGCGTTGGATTCGTTTTTGTTTGATAATCTTTAGTTTGAAGGCTTTGCCCCCCTGATGTTTTGTTGGGTACTGATGTTGTAGTGATGATGTCATCAGTGGTTGTGATGGGGAACTCTGTCGTCCTGACAGGCACCAACGTTGTACTCTCAGCAGTAGCTGTAGCATGTGGCAATATTGGAGTGGTAGTTTTCCTCTTGAACAAATGTGGTGGGGCAGTTCTTCTTGGGCGCCTTGTAGTAGATGCAGTAGTAGTGGTAGTAGTGGAAGCAGTGGTTGTAGTAATAACTGAAATTATTTCAGTTGGGTCAGAGGGAATATAAGGATCCTCGTAGGCAGAAAAATCATCATAATCATTGTAGTCCACATAGATGAAGTCAGTGCTGATCCTGCTGGTTGGAGGTTGAGTTACACTGACATCAACAGGTGGAGTGCTGTTGAAGTCACCGATGATGTCACTGATGATGTAGCTGCTGTTGGACCAAGAGGATGTTGACGCAGTCATCATCTCTGTGATTAAACTCCAGGAACTACAAGACAAGAATAATAAATATCAGAGACAACAGGTTAGGACAGATTTTTGGATTCAAATTATTCTTAGGACAAAGAGGCCTGAGATCATGGGAGCTTGAAAAGTTTGTCTATGGCTTTGAAATAGCTTGAAACGTTGTTAGGTGTAAGGCCAGCATAAGCCGTGATTTAGCCCGTAGCTGATAATGGAAAAACCCCTGTCAACCCTGTCTCTCACCTGATGTTGGTGGTTGGTGGGTTTGTTGTGCTAACGTTGCTGAAGTTATCTGGGTTGCTGGAGTTACTAGGGTTGCTGGAGTTGCTGGAGTTTATCTCATTGCAGGACTTGCAGCACATCTGCCTGTATCCAGGGATGGAGCAGTACCGACTTAAAACCTCCATCCGACAGAACACTGAGCGGTCACCACGGCAACGCTGCCCTGGAGACAGAGTAGGTTATCAGTGAGTCCAAGCAGGTGATTTCAGGATCATTAGTTAAGCTGTTTAAAGACTATATATATCTGCAGTTTGTGCAAATTTACCATTTTTATTTACAAGGGTACAAGAGTCATTGAATTAAAACGAAGGGAGCCCAAAGCTAACAACAAGCACTGTCATACAGGAATTTTATCGTTACAGTATTCTAGACAATTAGGAAAAAAGACCGGAAGAGGAGGAGTCTGTGTTTTTTTTTTACTGGAAGGGGACTTTAGAGCTGGGAAGTCTGGGTTGGATCTGGACAACCACTGAATTATTGAGTTCCTCTGGTCGCCTGCAGGGGGAGACAAACACATTTAGTTACACTGAAACCCGCTTTTTTGAGTGCACAAATATATACTGCTTGATTAGTACTGGATTGGTTCATGCCTACCACTGCAGGGTGGGGCCAGGCAGGAACGGTTTGTGATTGGTCGAGGCTCGCTGCAGTTTTGGACTAAACCCTCAGGACTCGAACATGCAACCTGACGCTCCTGAGTCCCGTTTCCACATGATACAGAACACTACAAACAAACAGATATCAATCAGACCAAGTTCAAAACTAATATTTAACTTCAAATATCACAGCTCTTGAGTTGTTATTGTGGTAGGCCAAGAAATGTGGAACGAGGTAATCAAGAGTGACGAAAGTTACAGGTAGTGAAGTTAGAAGTAGTCTAGAAAGACAGAAATTCAACATAAGATCCAAAACTAGAGGGAGGCAGCAGAAAAGGATGATTGATGTAGTCTCAAAAGAAAGTTTGGGTCGCAAAACCATAAAGTGTTAAGTAGTCCAGAACGATGGATGGTTTATGCAGTCAGCGAAGACTGGTGTGGAAAGTGTCAAAAGTGTGAAATAAATATTTGGAGTTTATGAAAAGTCCCCTTTTTTTTTTCAATACCGGGGTCCAGGGCCCAGCTCGCCATGCAGCGGGGCAGGGGAAACGGTTGCAGGTTTGTTTGCCTTCTGGTCGGTCCTCGCCACACAGTTTGCTGTGCACCGACCGCTGCTGCTTCTTCTCCTTCTCCTCCTGTCCTGTGCTGGTCACCTGCTGGCAGCTCACCCAGCGCCGTCGCCACCCTGTCTGACCACAGGAGGCGCTGCAGTCCTCCCATTCTCCGGTCACCCAGCTGAAGGTCAGAAAGAGAAGGATGTTACAGTTGTTATATCCTCCTTTACTTTTATTTTCTACTATGTCCATAAACTCTTAAACCATGTAGTCATATTAAGCACTATGTCACATTTTATAAACATCAAATTGTTTGCTGAAGCTGCTTTTGTAATTTCTAGGAAACAACTTTCAAATGTTTGATTTGAATGGTTGACCATGACGTTAACATTCATGAACATCATTTTTTATTTCGAATATCTTTATTGAGTTTTCGTCATATATATATATATATATATATATATATATATATATATATATAAACACAAAATACAAAAAAAGAATGATAAAACATAGAAAACACCAGGGTTGGGCAGTAATATTTCACATTGCCACAAATGGTATAGTAATGTGCAGAACAAGTAAGACAAACAAGTCTCTGTGGCAGTGACAGTAATACCTGATAAAGTGCAAAAGCCCTTCCCACCCTCCCATCCCCAGCTGTCCTGAAAAAATTAAGGCGTAATATCTAAGAGTTAGTTTGCAGCTCACCACACAGAATCAGATCTTACTTTTTATACCAAGGGCCAGATCAAAGTTCATCTCATGATGATTTAGTTTGAGTGTTGGTTAAGAAAGGTTCCCATGTCTCATAGAATTTCCTCTTCAAGCTTCTGACAGAAAAACATAACATCTCGAGTTTGAGACAGGACATTACATCCTGACGTCACTGGTAAAGCGTGGGCAAGGCAGCACCCTTCCATTTCAGCAAGATTGCACGTCTGGCCAAGACCGTGGCAAAAGCGACCATGCAGTGTTCTGTAGAAGTCAGGTGGGGTTTATCTCCACTAGCAACACAGGGCAAGGGTAGGGCTAAGGCTTAGATTTTTCTTTAATATTGTAGGTAAAGTATGGAAGATGTCATGCCAGAATTTCTGCAATTTAGGACGCAGCCAATACATATGTATCAGGGTAGCATCACTATAATTGCATTTGTCATAGGTGGGAATTATATCGGGGTAGATGCTGGACAGCTTAACCTTGGACATGTGAGCCCTGTGGACCACCTTAAATTGAAGTAGACAATGTCAAGCACAGATTGAGGATTTATGTATTATAAAAGAATGGAGTCCCATTGGTCATCAGAGATGTGTCCCAAGTCCTGTTCCCAGGCCGCCTTAATCTTGTCCAGTGGTGAACATATCAGCATCGAATTGATATTGTGTAACTTGGACAGCGCACCTCTAGACAGTGGGTCAAAGGAAAGAAAGGTATCTATTGGGTTAGCTATGGGTACTGAATGGAAAAAAGGCACCTGTAAATATCGAAAGAAGTGCGTTTTTAGTAGATTGTATTTCTCAGTCAATTGATTAAAGGAAACAAAACAGCCGTCTTCAAACAATTACGCAAACGATCTGATGCCCCTTTCATGCCAAGTCCAAAAAGTTGAGTCAGAACGCGAGGGGGTGAAAAGGTGGTTGGAGGCAATCAGACTCAAAAGGGAAAAGAGTTTGTATCGAAAGGATCTCCTAAATTGGGGCCACACCCGAAGGGTATGACGTACCACTGGATTATCCAGTGATTTTGGTATGGGGCAGTCAAGCGGCGCACTGAGGAGTGCAGGGAGGGAGATGTCTCGGCATGAATTTAGCTCCAGAGATGTCCAGTCTGGACTGTCGGGCTGGAGATAAAAGCGAGTCCAAAAAGCAATACAACGAATACTGGTAGCCCAGTAGTAGTGATGGAAATCAGGGAGCCCCAAACCTCCATCCCCTTTGGGTCTCTGAAGCAGGGCTTTGCTAATTTGAGGCCTCTTGCCCTGCCATATATATGAGAAGATAATGGAATCCAGTGAAACAAAATACGATTTCTGAACAAGTACTGGGACACACTGAAACAAATATCTAAATTTTGGGAGTATATTCATTTTTATGGAGTTTATTCGCCCAGCGAGCGATAATGCGAGAGGGGACCACTTTGATAGTGGTGTTCTGACCTGGTTTAACAGGGTAATACATTTTTTTTCAAAATGTTCTTAAATTGTCGGGCAGCAACCACTCCCAAATAGGCAAATAGTGTCTCTTCAATTTGGAATGGAATACCGCTGTCGTCTAAGTCAAACGCCTCTCTGTTAATTGGAAACAGTTCGCTCTTGTGCATATTAACCTTGTATCCAGATATAGATCCAAATTGCTCAAGCAGGGAGAGAACTGCTGGAAGAGAGGTATTTGGGTCTGAAACATATAATAGGAGATCATCTGCATATAAAGACACCCTATGCTCTGTACCCCCTCTCCAAACACCAGAGACACCCTGGCTGTTCCGAAGAGCCATTGCGAGCGGTTCAATTGCTAGATCGGAAAGAGAATCAGGCTCAGTGGGCAACCCTGGCGGGAGAGAGGGCTGAGAGATTGTGCTGTTTGTTTGAACTTTAGCAATGGGAGAAGCATACAATAATTTAATCGAGGCTATAAGTAACAGACCTAATCCCAAATTTTCCAGAACTTTGATGAAATATTTCCACTCATGAACATAATTTTTGTCATCTTTGCCAATGCAGCTGTAGAAATGTGACCTTTCCAGCTAATGCAGGACAACGATCAGATTGTGTACACCAACAGTCCACCGAAGTTGCTACCTCAGCTCAGGGCTTGCAGCTCCTTAAATAATTTTTGGAGCCCACATTATGAGGAACTGATTCTGGTGCTTCTTGTACCAGTATGGGACAATTTTTAGGATCTAGCCAAAACTCGATTAAACCTTGACTCTGTAGTGCCGGAGCAGATCTCTCCTTAACTGAACATGATGAGCTCTGTATCAGCAGTGTGTTACCATGGTAATTGTGCGTTACCGTGGCGAGCTGCAGGTGTTGCTGTTGCAGTTGCGGCTGATTGCTCTCGGTTTGTTGATGTTGGAGCAAAACATCCTGTGAACCATTTTTCCATCAGCCTTCCTCCTGCAGCCAAACCGTGTATACTGTTTCCCTGACAACCAGATAATAATAATTTAGACTTTATTAATTCCGCGAGGGGAAATTCAGTTTTACACTCTGTTTAATTAACGTGCTACACACACATAGGCCACAATACACACACATGCACAAACGGGATCCTGTGGACATGCATTAATGGAGAGGCCTCAGAATGAGAGCGATCCAGAGCAGTTTTGGGGTTAGTTGCCTTGCTCAAGGGCACCTCGGCAGTGCTCAGGAAGTGGACTCGCACCTCTCCAGGTGACAGACCAATTTCCGGACTTGGTCTGTGCCGGGACTTAAACCAGCAACCCTCCGGTTCCCAACCCAAGTCCCTACAGACTGAGCTACTGCCGACCCTATACTGTAAACTACCATGCAGCTGTTGCCCTGGTAACCACATAGTCAGCTGACTACAACAAAGTAGTTTACCTCCCCCACAGGGTTTGGAGCAGTGGGACCACTTCTTCAGGGCCCACTCGTAGAAGATAGCGTCTTCCTGCAGCAGGTTAGACTCCAGCGAGGACCACAGACGGTCCTGGATGATATACGTATAGGACACTGTCACCTTGGAGTCGTCATGGGAACGTACCTGACGGACACACAGGCAAATGGTACATTCAGATTCAGATACAATGACAGCACATTGGACTCCCTCATCAGGACACTGACCATGAGCAGGACTCCATATTTCAGTGGTCCTGTGGTCTGGATGGACTCCTGCTCCTCGTTGTTGATGTACTCCCAAACTACACCTTTCTCAATCAACACTCGAGAGTCAGGGAGCTCGTCCTCATCGTTCAGGAAGAGGTGACCCGTCTCCTGGTTCTTCATAGCTGGAGAAAGAAACTGTCTAAAAAAGTATTCCACAAATGGTGAACTCTAACCTCTGTGTGTTTGACATGACAAGCCCCCCTTCCCTCTTACCCAGGATGTGAGGAGTCTCTCTGAACTCTTGGATCAGCAGGTGACGTGCTCCTTTAGGGATCTCCAGGATCTTCAGGTAACCTGGACCATGGGAACATAATGACTTATTCCAGAGGTAGTTCTTGTTAGTGACTGCAGCCTGAAGTGGTTAGAGGTTTTTCAGAGACCTGCTTTCTTGGTGCTGCGGGTGAAGTTTCCTTTGATGATCTTACAGCTGGAGTTATCTCCTCCACAGACTCCACATCGGTCCACCTGCTGGTCTGACGCAATCTGTCCATCACAGCCCACATGCTGCAAGAGTAGACAGGAAGTAAGGACAGAGGAGAAGAGGAGATCTTAGCTTCTGGATCAGTGGCCCTCTAAGGAGGACTTGGGTTTTCTAGAAGCTTACGGACACAAACCAAATGTTGCAATACCATCAGAAGTCATAGGGGCAGTGTGGAGCAGTTCAAGTCAGATTATCAAAAAACAACAAAGAAAAACACTTTGGAATATGTTCTATTTGAGGAAAGATCGTGTGAGTTGGTTATGAACTATAAACATATGATGTCAGCTCGCCCGGGCACAGGGACAGAGGACGACAACAGATCAGCTTGACTCTATTATTCAGTCCAGCTGTCGGCCCTCCGTGAGGATGAAGGTGATCACAAACTTTGTGTGGGAAATGGCGTACGCCAGTTTCAGGCCCCATGGTGTGCATATTTATAAATGAGATTCCGGTCTATTTTGTTCGTAATCTTCGCCATGTAGATACCTTCATCACAGTTTGTTCTTATACACATTAATGCAGTTCGACTTCCGGGTCAACACCAAGCGCGGTAACTGTGGAGCATGCTCAGATTGTCCAGTCCAGTTTGGTTCTGATTGAGGTGTAATCACGGACGTTATCCAGGTGTTTTAGTCCGACTGTGAGAAGTTTGATTTAGTTTTACACGGATTGTAAAAGTCCAATTTGAGTCGCACTGAAATAACAAATGAGCTTTTTAGACATCTTGTAAACACACTTAGTGTTTAGTGATTTATCGGTACTTCCTGTTTGGACTCATATCTGTTCGACACATGTCAGACTTTTTGTACCAATAAAACTTCCTTAATATAAAAAACAGACTAACGAGAAACTGAAAATAAAGACCTCACACTCTCCTCGCACGCACACGCTGTGGGCGTCGCTGTAGGAACACGGCGTCCCATCATGCACCATTCTGTTCATGGAAACCACGGCCGCCGTCTCCTTGGACTGACAGAACAGACTGCAGCGCTCGTCAGCTGCACACGCACACACACACACACACACGCACACACACACACACACACACACACACACACACACACACACACACACACACACACACACACACACACACACACACACACACACACACACACACACACAAACACACACACACCCAACATAAAATCATTATACATCATATCTCAGAGTTTAAGGAGGAACTTTTAAGGTGGAATGTTCAAAGTTCAAAGAGAGAAAACTAAATATTTATTCAGAGCGTAAAGAGTTAAAGACGAGTGACCACAAGTTTCCTTTTATAACAGATTCCTGACTGATGACATTAACATCTGAACAGACACACACACACACACACACACACACACACACACAAAGAGGAAACTCATTTAATCTTCAGTTTGGAAAAATGGGTGGGTGTGTAGTTCATGTGTGTATATAATGTGTATTTAAATGTGTGTATTTAAATGTGTGTACTTACGGTCAGGGTGTTGATAAGGCAGCCAGTGATGCTTCATTCCTTCATGTTCAAAAAATGGATTCCAGACTTTACACTGATCCTCCCTGTTAACAACAACAACAACAACAACAACAACAACAACAACAACAACAACAATAAATCAGTAAATCAGAAATAAAACTGACCTGAAGTCATTGTCACTGACTCATAAAGATGGATGACACGTCTACATCTTCTCCTGTTGTGAAGCCAAACTCTCCCTGTGACAGGAGCTGACATGTCGTTCATGTGGAGTCAGCCTGCGCAGCAGTATTTAACCAAAACATACCTTCAACCTCCTGCCAAAAGGTCAAAGGTCGCTCAGGTGGGTTCAGTCCACAGCAGAACAGATTCTTGTGTCTGTTTCAAGAAGTCACTCACAGTTCAGTGACTCTTGTGTTTGTTACGTTTCCTCTCCTACTCTACTCTGATAATCCGGCACACAGCAACGCAGGAGTCTCATTGGTCAACACAGCTGTCAATCATAACATTGCATCTGGTCTTTCTTATATCAAATAACTAACGTTAAAGAGAGAAACCAAACATTAATCTGAAAAGTGTTTTCACTTTATAGCTTGACTCAACTTCCATCTGTTAACATGGAGGAGGCAGAGCTTAATGAGCTACACTGCAGCCAGCCAGCAGGGGGAGCTCTGAAATGTTTGGCTTCACTTTTAGGGAGCTGCCATGTTGTCCATCTTTTTATACAGTTTATATAATAATTACTAACGGATAACAGAGTGAACACTTGAAGTCAGTCATAGTTAATTGATAACAGAGTGAACACTTGAAGTCAGTCATAGCTAATTGATAACAGAGTGAACACTTGAAGTCAGTCATAGCTAATTGACAACAGAGTGAACACTTAAAGTCAGTCATAGCTAATTGATAACAGAGTGAACACTTAAAGTCAGTCATAGCTTATTGATAACAGAGCGAACACCTGAAGTCAGTGATAGTTAATCGATAACAGAGTGAACAGTAGACCTTCTCACCTGAAGTCAGTGAGGGGGGGGCACTCTTCTTGGCTGCAGAGCTGGAACTCGTAACTGTTTCCGAAGCAGGTGCGCCCCCCGTTGGCTGGACTGAGAACAACAACAGGTTAGATTCTCTGATTGGTGCATCTGATTTGTGACATCACCAATTGTTAACTGCCTACTCACGCTGGGTTATCGCAGCGGCGAGTCCGAAACCTGACCCCGCCTCCACAGGTCCTGGAACAGCTCCCATATGGACTCCATGTTCCCCAGCCGCCATCTTGTCTGAGCATGTCGGGGGTCAGCCTCATGCAATAACCTTTAAAGCAGTGCTGCAACAACAGACCGTGACATCATCAGGACATCTGTTTATGAGCCTTATAATTATTTACGTGTAGTACTGCTGCAGTCCAACACCTATATACATATTAACAGCACGTTTTGAGATCTGTTCTTTACTGAAGCCCGAGTCAAAGTCTCCCCAAGCGTCAATAAAGTGTATCAAATTGTTTCTTATCTAATACTCTCGCCTTGTTTCTCATGATCTTGTATTGCCTTGTATTGTATCCACTTCAATCGTCTTGTTTCACATCGTATCGTATAAAATGTTATCGTATCGTCTTGTATCGTATCGTCTTCTATCATATGGTCTTTTATCATACGGTCTTGTATTGTATCAAATCGTATCGTCTTCTATCATATGGCCTTGTATCATATCATCTTTTATGGTCTCGTCTTCTATTGTATGGTCCTGTATCGTATCCTAAAAGGACATGGATCCATACGTTTGATTTAACTCAGTTTTCCTGTGATATCAAGTTAATACAAGTTATTTTCTTGAGGTCTGGGCTTGTTTATTTTATTTTCACTGTAACATTGCCTTAATAACCAGATAATTTCAGCCGTTTTCTAGATCACATGTAATAAACTCTTTATCATCGAGACACCTGTGTTGTTATCCTAAAATACCGAGATGAATAACATGAGCTCTAGTTAAATCAACTGTCAAACCAAATCTCCAGGTATGCGCTTATAAACCAAAGTATTGGATACATTAAAATATTGACCTGATGATGGCACTAGATCAACAGAGTTGGGAGAACATAAAGTCCTGAAGCACACACATCCATCAGACATATCTCAGTTTGGACCGCAGCCACACATTAACCCTCGACTTCCTGAACTTGTCCTCACCCTCCCTGGTCCACACTTGGTCCCATCGAGCGGCGGGCCTTTCTTGGTCTTACAGTAGAACGGGTTGTTGTACGCACTGCACCACAGCTGCTTACAGGGCTCCAAGGTCGTGTACTGCAGACAAACATACGTGTGTGAAGATACTTAGAACATGTGAAAATACAAAAACTAATCGTAAACATGATAATCTAAGTTTATATTCAGCAGCTCATAAAGTTGTTGAAGTTGCAGCTGTGGTTCTTTATGAGGCGGCTGTGGATCAGTGAGAGAGTCAGTCACCACTCAACCTGAAGGTCAAAGGTTCAATCCCCAGCTCCTCCTGTATTAGTTACTACTGATGGTCTCTCTACACAGCAGCCTCTACCATCAGTGTGTGAATGTGTATGAATGGATGAGTTAATACTGATGGACTCTTTACCAAGCAGCCTCTACCATCAGTGTGTGGATGCGTATGAATGGATGAGTTGAAAAATTACATTAAAAATTTGTTTACGTTTTGTGTCTCCTGCAGTTGAAATCTATTGCAGGAAAATATGTGTCTGGGGGAGCTGGTCTCTTTAAATCATTTTCAAGTAGATTAAAGGTGTTGGGGGGCACTGGTGGCGCAGTGGTGTGTGCGCCCCATGTATGGAGGCTTTGGTCCTCCAGGCGGGAGGCCCCGGTTCAACTCCGGCCCGTGGCTCCTGTTCTGCATGTCATTTCCCACTCTCTCCCCCTGATTTCCAACTCTATCCACTGTCCTGTCTCTCAATTAAAGGCATAAAAAAAACCCAAAATATATCTTTAACAAAAAAAAGATTAAAGGTGTTGGAAGAAGATGTAACAGGTTGTAGAAGCTTTGACTGATGACTCTGTGTCCCCGGTTGGTTTTCCTGTGTTTACAATGTTTTACATGTAGTATGTAACTTCGTTCAAATGTACAACACAATCATTTCATCATCAGGCTGAACTGTTGGAAACATCCAGAATAAAGTCGTCATCAGATGAAAGATCTGTAGTGTTAATCAGTCTCCCGGGTAAGGTTTCTGTATGATGTCATCAAATGTTCAGACATTCTGACCAGATGTTCTGCTGCCGTCCAATCAAAACACACATCAAAGAGTCACATCTGTGCAGCACAGTCTCACAAAAACACCAGAAAACAAAAATCTCCTGTTTCAGTTCAGAGAGTCACTTTGTTTCATTCTAAAAGTTAGACTGTAAATGTTTCCTTAGTTTTGTTCTTCACTAAACGTCCTCCGGTTCATCTAGATTTATCACAGAATTCAGCAATATCTAACTCTAACCCAAAGGACAAGAGTCTCAGTGACAGGATCTTTGTGTCCAGCAGGGTTTTGTTTTCATGGAAACAATGAGTGGACAGACAGGTGAACAGACAGACAGGTGAGCACACAGATAAGGACACAAACAGGTGAGCATTGAGACTTACTGCAGTACACAGACTGTATCCCGGTCCGAAGTCGAAACGACACTGTTGGTCCATGGAGTACTGAAAGCCCGGCAGCTGAGGTAGAGCGGGCCAATCGTGGTTAAACGGGTCGTCACGGAGACAGTCATAGGTTCTGATGACAGGGAGAAAGGGGTGGAGTCAATTAGGACACAGTGTCTCCTTTGGGTCACAGTAAGTATACAGTGACAATGTTTGTTACATTCAGTATACTGTAGTACTGTTTGTTACATTCAGTATACTGTAGTACTGTTTTTAGGACTCACTGCAGGTACTGGTGCAGCTCCCTCCAGCTGCAGCGAGACCAGTGGTATCGATGAAAGGTGGCCTGAACTCGTGGAGACATGATGCTTCCCAACTCCACGTCATCCTCACAGTCGTTAGCCTCGCCATCATGCTCCATCCCTAACCTGTGACAGACAGACAGACAGACAGGCAGGCAGGCAGACAGACACACAGACACACAGACACACAGACAGACAGACATTTGTTTTTACATCTTGGAGTCTTTTAGTTCTCTATCATGAAAGCTTGAAGTCACTGTCATCTAATTCATCATGGACACCAGGGGTAAAAAATTATCTATTTTTGGACATCAAGGAGTCGTTATCATCTTTAATTGGACACCTGGGGGTCAAAATTGGTAGTCCAAACTGACTCCTTGACGACACCTGGTTTTATCGTGTCTATGCGGACACTGTTCACTCTTCTCATTTGTTCATGCTCCTCTTGGAGTTCTTATCATGTCTTTGTGGACACCTTGAGGTCCATTACTGTCTTGTACACCTTTGACTCATCTGACTGTTGCTTTAAACTGTCCTCTTGAAAAATGTTTGAATTATGACTGATTTGTAGTTCTGACTACAAACATGAATGAAGTTAGAGTGTTTTTGTGTCTCACACGTGTCCTGTTTCATGAGCCGCTACAAAGGCTGAGGAGAAACCATCCTCAATGACGAGGACGCAGCTCCGATGCAGGTGACACATCCCTGTGACCGGAGCATAACCTGCAGAGAGATCAGAAGTCAGAGGTCAGGGTGGGTCAGGGTCTGGTCTCAGAGACGGTGTTTGTATTAGTACTGGTATTATTTATGATGATGATAAGTAGTAGTGTCCTGCATGTAGAAGTCTTTGTAGTCTTAGTGGTACTGTTAGAGGTAGAACCCAGCATACAGAACCAACCAAACAACTTGATGTGAGATTGATGATAAATTTAATTACACTTAAAGAATGATAAGTTGCTAATAAACACAATATTGCACAGATTGAACTACTATTGATGCATGGAGCAGCATAATGGATTTTAAATTGGGCTACCGAAGGTTCTCCACTTTTCCAAGTCAGAATTCCGACTTCAGGGGGGCATTCCTGATGATGTATCACACCAGTAACTCGGAATCTCTGACTTCCGAGATCAAATGGAACGCATCATGAATGATGTTAAAATCCATGTCAGCAGTATCAGTAGTATCAGCAGTAGTATCAGTAGTAGTATCAGCAGTAGTATCAGTAGTAGTATCAGTAGTAGTATCAGCAGTAGTATCAGAAGTAGTATCAGCAGTAGTATCAGTAGTATCAGCAGTAGTATCAGTAGTAGTATCAGCAGTAGTAACAGTTGTATCAGTAGTAGTATCAGCAGTAGTATCAGCAGTAGTAACAGTTGTATCAGTAGTAGTAACAGTAGTATCAGCAGTAGTATCAGTAGTAGTATCAGCAGTATCAGCAGTAGTATCAGCAGTAGTAACAGTAGTATCAGCAGTAGTATCAGCAGTAGTAACAGCAGTAGTAACAATAGTATCAGCAGTAGTATCAGCAGTAGTAACAGTAGTATCAGCAGTAGTATCAGCAGTAGTAACAGTAGTATCAGCAATAGTATCAGCAGTAGTAACAGCAGTAGTATCAGCAGTAGTATCAGCAGTAGTAACAGTAGTATCAGCAGTAGTATCAGCAGTAGTATCAGTAGTTCCAATAGTATCAGCAGTAGTATCAGCAGTAGTATCAGCAGTAGTATCAGCAGTACCCTGCATGCCAGAGGGACCGAACTCCTGCCTGGTCAGGTAGATGGTGTGGTCGTGCTGCTCGGCGTGACTCTGCTCCCTCTGCTGGAGGTAGGACCATCCACATACGTTCTCCAGACTCTTCTGAGGGTTCCCCACAGAGATCAGCTCCTGGGACTGAGGAAGCATTTTTTCATTTATTCCATTCATTTTTTTATTTTGACAGGGACAGTGTACAGCCAATAAGCTGTACCAGAGTTAGCTATAAACTAATTTACATCTGTAGTCCCTAGGCAGGATACAGAGACTATGTCTCTGTGAAGAAACAAAACATACACTAACAACATCTTCACAGCAGTAAGACAGTACACAACCACTGGACAATGGTATTACACTAGTCCACAGTGAAATTCACACATTATATTAAAACAATAATAGGCTAAGATCACTTGACTTTAAAAACTACACTAACTACAGCTATACTACAACATATATATCCAATACACCACAACAACAAAGCCATAATAACATACTGTGTCAGTACACTAATTATTAAACAGAGTTCATGAAAATGTGTTTATGTGTGATGAGGACATGATTGAGTTGATTTAAGCCATGATTTGATTTTAAATTTAAATTCAGCAAATCTACTGCACTCTCTGATTTTAGCTGGTATGGAGTTCCAAAATGTGTAGCTCTATTAGAGATGGCTCATTTGCCAAACTCAGAGGATCTGTGCTGTATAACACAATCCCCTCTGTTGGCGTTCCTACACTGTTAGTTTATTGTTTTCCAATGAGTAAACCTGTAAAACTCTGAGGTAAAATTTATTCAGCCTATATGAGGTGTGTTCTCTATTGGACCTTTCTCTCCGTAGATATTCTGTCTTATTTAGTAGCTCACAGAATGGAGAAATACCACATGTTCCACTTCAAAATCCAAAAAGTCTGAAGCTTTGTCTGCAGTTTATGACAATAAAAAGCAATAAATAACCAAATACTAGTTTTCTCAGACTTCTATTTTTGGGCCGTAGTATCAAACAGGTGTCGATATCCTTTGATACTCAAATCATATCAAAGTTTAAATTCTGGTATGGTAACAGTAGCGTAGCGTACCTTTGCTGGGGACAACATGACGATCCTGACCAGGACCACGTTGATGTTAGCGCCCAAAGAGTGATCCTGGTAGATCTCATTCACCTGGAACACAGACACACAGGTGTGGAGGTAAGATCTGAATCATTTCTTGCAGCTGACCTCTTATCGTGGAGGGGGTTTCCTGGTGTGTAGAACCAGTTCATGTAGACAGGAATTAGGATCATTTTAAACCAGTTCCCGGTAAGAAACCAGAACACTTCACTGCCCAGATCCAGACTGATTCTGGAGCTTCATGCTGAGTATGACCTTTGACCTACGGGTACACACATACAGAAATCTCCTGAAAAACTCCAGAGATTACCCGGAGGGGCTGTATGCGTGAATACAAACAGCCGGATTTTACGCGGACTTCACCTGGAGTTTCTCCGGCCAGACCCTTATTAGTATTTTTTCCGAGTGGGCTGATGAGAGAATGGCGCAGGATATTTTCCGGAGAATTCAGCTCGAGCCAATAGGAGGGAGAGTGATGTTTATATACAGTGACAGCCGCACAGTGCATTAAGTGTCTGTACGCAACCGCTATGATCTCCATGCACATAATATGCATTATGTTTTCTGTTCTGCAGAATGTTCTTCTCCGCTCTTTTGTGGATGTTATCATTCCATTAGATTACACATAGCATTGATATAAAGACAAACATTCTCATAGCGTCGTGTAGCGGACTCTGTTGCTTAGTCCGCTACTTCAGTGTTGTTTTTTTGCGTCACGTCTTTCCTCGGGAGACTCCCGCTCCCCCTCCCCTCTGACAGGAATAGTCCCACCCCCTTGACTGGGATAGTCTGTGAGGAGCATATGTGAATGGCTAGATCGGGAGAATCTCCGGAGCAGTCCTCCTGAAATTATCTAGATATTATCCAGAGTGCAGATATGAAAACGGAGTGCATGGAGATCATAGGGTTAAATGTTCGGGTAACTGCGCTGCAGAACAAACTGCGTCTCTGCGTTGCTGCAGTTTGTATTTAAATGATCGTCTCTTTCTCTGTAAATCAGCCTCATTGTAAAAAGAGTCTAACTCACAGACAGGGGGCGCTAACAGCCACGCACAGTTAGAGTGAAAACATGATCGTCTTCTGAGAGTTGGTGATAACTGCGCCGCAGCCGAAGAGATGTGACGCTCAAACTTTCCAGTGATCAGGAAAACAATTCCGCCTTCAAAATAAAAGCTCTATAAATAAACTCTGTAAATATAACTCTGACATAATTATTATTAATATAACCAGGGGTTAAATCAGTCTGGGGCTGTCAGCAAGTCCACACTTCATCCACATATGTGGAGATGCTCTGGAGTCGTTACCATGACAATGATTTGAATGTTGTCTTTGAGTCATCCTTTCTTGCTTCATTCAGGGAGGACACTTTGTTTGAAACAGTGAAACTCATCTCGGTCAGCGTGTGAGTGCAGCTTGGTCAGGAACAACCAGACTCAGCACTCTTTACTCAGGAAATATAACTTACATCAAGAAGTGAATAATAATCAGTATCTCTTACGATGTTCATGAGTGTGAGCAGATACTTCTGGATGTGGTCTCGTCCATGGAACAGAAGCACTGAATAATCCACAGCTAACAGAACCTGTAGGAGAAGAAGAGGCCATCAGGAGGTTAAAGAGTCCATTCAACAGTTCATCGCTCTTTCTTCACACTCAGGTCGTTCACCTCGATGTTAAACAGTTCAGCCTCTTCAATGTAGCGCCGCTGTCGGGCGGAGATGGGTCTGGACCGGGGCACATTCTGGTTTAGGATCAGAGAACCTAAAAGAGGACCTGGAGACAAACAGGAGAACCACTTGAGTCCTCTAATATCAGACCTGACTCTTATAACAGCCTCCATGTTGAAACTGAACTGATGACATGATGAGATCATGACTGATCTGAGTACACACACATTTTGTTCTGTAGGTGTGATGATATGCAGGTTGGAGTAGTTTCTGTTTTAGTGCCCCCTACATGTTGAATAGAGACCGTTTATCTGCAGTCCTGCTGAAACCCAATGTTTCATTAGTAAACGTCAGACTTTCAATAAAGGTGTAGAAGTTAGTTTAAGGTTTAGGTTTCTGTCATTTTAAACATTTTATTAATAAACATATTAAAGTGCTCTCCTCTGGACTGTTAGGGTTAGAATAATGTTTGATGAAAGGTTCAGTCAGATGGGTTGATACTAAATGTATTAAACTGAATAAATAATCCCTCTTCTTCTTTAAGCATTATGTATATAATAACCCTAAGTCGTATATATAACAGCTTTAGTCCATTACTGACAGGCCATGGAGCAGTGTAGAGGCCCTGTCCTGATGTAAATATGAACTCTGATAGAAAGTCCTGTGAACACATGTTTTATTACAAACATGAATCCTGATTTAATTAAATCTGTTCCATAAAAACATCTGTCCAATCTGTGGAGGAGGAAATTGCATCATCAATCAGAGACACTCTGAGGTCATGGCGAGCTGCCGCAGGACAAGTTTATCTGAGGTGAAACAACATCGGCTCCTGATTGGCTGACGCTGCTGTGAAGACAAACACAGAAGACCAACGAGTCCCCCCAAGTCCCCCCTGAACCCCTGAGAGCGGACCTCCTTGCCTCCAAATTTCAAAACTACAAAAACTTCAAAACTCAAAAACAGAGCTGTGAACCCCCGACTGCCACGTTGCATCTGGCTGACTGTGTGTGTGTGTGTGTGTGTGTGTGTGTGTGTGTGTGTGTGTGTGTGTGTGTGTGTGTGTGTGTGTGTGTGTGTGTGTGTGTGTGTGGGTGTGTTTTGCCAAGTTTCCTTTCACTTTGATTCTTTCCTTCTGCAGAAACACAGCAGACGTGTGGAGGAGCTGCACTGTAAAAACAGACGGGTCGATGTTAACAAACAGAAGTCAAACTGTCTGAGTATAACGAGTACTAAAAATGTCCTTCTGTATTTGTGTTCATCTTCTTATCACTGCTGCGTCTGTCAAGTTGGAGCTCATTTTAAAACTGTTGAGTCTTTTTAGATAAAGCATTGCATCATGGTCTACGTGGTCTGTTTGTCCTGTGAGATCATATTAACAAACGGACAGATTCCACCTTACGCAGATGATTCAGTTACAATTCTACAATTCAGACGCAGACGCTTTTATCCAAAGCGACGTACATCAGAGAGTAAGTACAACACTAATCCATTCATACACTGCGACTGAAGCAGTGGGAGCAATGCGGGGTTGAGAGGCTGGTTGAGAGGCGACGACTCTACCAACGAGCCACAGCCGCCGTTTACTCTGCTGTCTCTTTTATCCTCATGTAACACACACTCTGCAGTCTGACCTGAGACTCAAAGTCATTTATTTGATTTGGTTGGATGAAACATTTTCTTCAATAGAAACCTCAGGATATCTAACGAAGAGGAAAAACTTAGGACAGGTTTTAATTTCTTAATTTAAGTTGTTAGCCAGAAAGAATAACATATCTCCACACATACTGCCCCCGATAGTCTCCAGCTTTCTGTCTCTGTTTAGCCCTGCCCCTAATTCCTCCCCCTCTCTCTGGTCTCTCGGACTCTAATTGGACCATAATTTACTGAATGAACATCACGCTGTGTTGAAGAAGACTTGAAACTACCCCTGCTGGACATTAGAGAGAAAGCAGGTTTAGGATAACATCCTCTTCTCAGTCAGTTGATATTTTTGTTTTCTCACCTCTCAGGAAGTCGTCAGCACTTTGATTGACAGCTGGTTGTGTCTTGATGATAGCTGAGGATCGATAAACGATATGATTTCTTCCTCCCTCCTCCTCCTCTTCCCCTCCTCCATCTGTCCTCCTTCCATCCAACGGCTCGATGAAAAACTCCTCCTGACCAATCAGGATCATTCCGGCCTGCAGACATAGAGTCATTAATCTACAGTTAATCTGCAGTTGGTATCCTGTTAATCTGCTTTCAGGATCAGGTGTCAGTTTAGTCATTAATATTAAATCGGAGTCAGCGTTATTTTACTGTGAGTCAACATATTCATCAGTAGATTATCTCTACATGATAAATTAGAAGTTACACTCAGCTCAGGATTGGCTTTATCGTTATCAGGTGTTGTTGTGTTCACCTGTTGATGAAATCTGCCCCTTTAAATCAGCTGAGTGGCTGCATCAGGGAAATCTCCCACTTTTCTTTGAGTCTTTAAATACCTCTCATCTGTCTGCACATCTGGCTTCAATCTGCTGATTTGGTTTTAGTCTCTCATGTTTTACAGTGTTTGGTTTGTGTCTGAGCAGGTCTCATCTACACTCTCATGAATCGACTTGTTTCTGTGAAGCAGCAACCTCCAGTGTTGAAAAATGAAGCATATGCTGAAGTTTAAAATCCTGCAGTTCCTGGAGTGTCCACTAGAGGCTGGCTGCAGAACTACAGGAAGTCACATACACACCCATTCAAAAAAGCTAGTTTTTACAGTAGAGGTTAACATGTTTACAGCCTGGTTCAAAAAACCAAATCGGTCTGATTAGCTCATGTCTCGATCGGCACACACTGTACGGGGGGTGAATGTTTTGATGACCTGATTGACAGGCGGCCACACTGTGATGTCATCTCCTTAGACTTACCAGCCCGTCACAGTTGCTAATGGCGACAGAAGTGTCCTCCATGTTGGACACCTCTCCGGTGTAAAAGCATCCGGTGTCTCTGATTGGCTCAGAGCGTTTCTGTCCCGACTCCTCCCACCACTCCATTGTGGCTGCGGGGGCAACAAGCCGAGTGTTTAGATGTAGCCGCAGGTGGAGCTCCTGACCAAAAACAGTTACATTGTAAAAAAGCTCCTCCCCCTCTGTTTTGTAACCCCGCCCTCTCCATCCATGCCCTGTCTGATTGGATAGTGACACTTTTGTGGGCGGGACCTTTTGGAATGTTGATGTGTCCTTAAAAACATTTCTATTTGTGTATGTGACTGTGTCTTCAGGAGGGCGGGCGTGTCTCCTGCTGCGTCGTAGGTGGTGGACAGAGACTGAATCTGACAGGAAATGCCCCTCTGAGTTTGTCCTGATTGGACGGACGCTGCTAAACTCTGACAGGACCTGATGGAGAGAATCTGAGTGAGTGAGAGAAAGAGAGAGAGAGAGAGAGAGAGGGAGAAAGAGAGTTTGAAAAAACTTTATGCCTTTCTTCACCTGTAAGCCAATGCATTAGTGCATTGTAAAACAACTGATAGAAATGATGCACACATGGAGCAACAAAGAGCAAAATTATCCTTATCTACACACACACACACACACACACACACACACACACACACACACACACACACACACACACACACACACACACACACACACACACACACACACACACACACACACACACACACAGTATACAGCAGCTACATGATACACAGAAAGGCTCAGTCAGGATGATCTACAATCGTTGAAAATGTAAGAGAGGTGTGATTCATGAACACACCACATGTTGGAAGCTGAGAGTTCAAAATGTGAAAAACAGACAAAAACCTTCAAACAGCTGTGAGAAAAAGAGCCAATCAGAGTGCAGCGTTAGCTGCGGCTCATCTCAGTTCAGAATAAACAAGAATACAATAACTGAGCCGATTTAATGAGATGGGGGGACTCTGTGTGTGAGGTCATATAGGTCACTCACACACACACACACACACACACACACACACACACACACACACACACACACACACACACACACACACACACACACACGCTCGCAGGTTATGATGAAATATGATCTGAATCCTTCACATTCCCAAGCGCCACAGACGCATAAACACAAAGATTTATGTGAAAAACGTGGAGAGGAAAGTTCTGTGACTCAGAGACAGAAGAAAGGAACGGTTCCAGATTTATTCTGCTGCTGAAGCCAGGACAACTGAGAACACTGAGGACACCTAAGACACTGAGGACACTGAGGACACTGAGAACACTGAGAACACTGAGGACACTGAGGACACCTAAGACACTGAGAACACTGAGGACACTGAGAACACTGAGGACACTGAGAACACTGAGGACACCTAAGACACTGAGGACACTGAGAACACTGAGGACACTGAGAACACTGAGGACACTGAGAACACTGAGGACACCTAAGACACCTAAGACACTGAGGACACTGAGAACACTGAGGACACTTAAGACATTGAGAACACTGAGGACACCTAAGACACTGAGGACACTGAGAACACTGAGGACACTGAGAACACTGAGGACACTGAGGACACCTAAGACACTGAGGACACTGAGAACACTGAGGACACTTAAGACACTGAGAACACTGAGGACACTGAGAACACTGAGGACACCTAAGACACTGAGGACACTGAGAACACTGAGAACACTGAGGACACTGAGGACACCTAAGACACTGAGAACACTGAGAACACTGAGGACACTGAGAACACTGAGGACACCTAAGACACTGAGGACACTGAGAACACTGAGGACACTGAGGACACCTAAGACACTGAGGACACTGAGAACACTGAGGACACTTAAGACATTGAGAACACTGAGGACACCTAAGACACTGAGGACACTGAGAACACTGAGGACACCTAAGACACTGAGGACACTGAGGACACTTAAGACACTGAGAACACTGAGGACACCTAAGACACTGAGGACACTGAGAACACTGAGGACACCTAAGACACTGAGGACACTGAGAACACTGAGGACACTTAAGACACTGAGAACACTGAGGACACCTAAGACACTGAGGACACTGAGGACACCTAAGACACTGAGAACACTGAGGACACTTAAGACACTGAGGACACTGAGAACACTGAGGACACCTAAGACACTGAGAACACTGAGGACACTGATAACGCTGAGGACACTGAGAACACTGAGAACACTGAGGACACTGAGAACACTGAGGACACTGAGAACACTGAGGACACCTAAGACACTGAGGACACTGAGAACACTGAGGACACTGAGAACACTGAGGACACTGAGGACACCTAAGACACTGAGGACACTGAGAACACTGAGGACACTTAAGACATTGAGAACACTGAGGACACCTAAGACACTGAGGACACTGAGAACACTGAGGACACCTAAGACACTGAGGACACTGAGGACACTTAAGACACTGAGAACACTGAGGACACCTAAGACACTGAGGACACTGAGAACACTGAGGACACCTAAGACACTGAGGACACTGAGAACACTGAGGACACTTAAGACACTGAGAACACTGAGGACACCTAAGACACTGAGGACACTGAGGACACCTAAGACACTGAGGACACCTAAGACACTGAGAACACTGAGGACACTTAAGACACTGAGGACACTGAGAACACTGAGGACACCTAAGACACTGAGAACACTGAGGACACTGATAACGCTGAGGACACTGAGAACACTGAGGACACTGAGAACACGGAGGACACTGAGGACAGATGATGTTCATGTACTGTGGTTAGTGACTGAAAGAATGGATCAGCTTGAATTAGTTTACTCCCCTGCCTGGGCTCAGTCTTAGAGATAGGATAAGGAGCTTGAACATCCAAAATGAGCTTTGTGTCAAGTTGGTGGTGGTGGTTCATGCATCTGATTAGGCTACCTCCTGGTCGCCTCTCTCTGGAGGTCTTCAGGGCACGTCCAATTGGGAGGAGATCCAGAGGTAGACCAAGAGCTCTCGGGAGGGACTATATATCCCTTCTGGCTGAATGCATTTGTTACCTCAAGGTTATATTATTGTGATTTATTTTTATCAGGCTGCCCTGGTAAGTCTCTAAAGACTGTTCAACTGGTCCAAAATGCTGCAGCTCGAATAGTGACTAGAACTAGGAAAGTATCAGTAGTTCTAACAGTACCAGGAGTTCTAACAGTATCAGGAGTTCTAACAGTATCAGTAGTTCTAACAGTACCAGTAGTTCTAACTACTTGGGGCGGCAGTAGCTCAGTCTGTAGGGACTTGGGTTGGGAACCGGAGGGTCAAGTCCCGGTGCAAACCAAATATGGAAGTTGGTCTGGTAGCTGGAGAGGTGCCAGATCACCTCCTGAGCACTGCCGAGGTACCAAACCCCCTCCCCACCATCAGCTCAGGGGCGCCCGCTGTGGGCTGCTCCGTCACTCTGGCTTCTCTCCATTAGTACATGTCCATAGGATCCTGTTTCTGCATGTGTGTGTATATTTCAGCCTATGTGTGTGTTCATGACTTACAGAGTGTAAAAACTGAAATCTCCCCTTGCAGGGATCAATAAAAAGTTAATCTTAGTAAATCTTAAATCTTAACAGTATCAGTAGTTCTAACAGTACCAGGAGTTCTAACAGTATCAGTAGCTCTAACAGTACCAGGAGTTCTAACAGTATCAGTAGTTCTAACAGTACCAGTAGTTCTAACAGTATCAGTAGTTCTAACAGTATCAGCAGCTCTAACAGTAGTAGCTCTAACAGTACCAGTAGTTCTAACAGTACCAGGAGTTCTAACAGTATCAGTAGCTCTAACAGTACCAGGAGTTCTAACAGTATCAGTAGTTCTAACAGAAGTAGCTCTGACAGTACCAGGAGTTCTAACAGTACCAGGAGTTCTAACAGTATCAGTAGCTCTAACAGTACCAGGAGTTCTAACAGTATCAGTAGTTCTAACAGAAGTAGCTCTGACAGTACCAGGAGTTCTAACAGTACCAGTAGTTCTAACAGTATCAGTAGTTCTAACAGTAGTAGCTCTAACAGTATCAGTAGTTCTAACAGTACCAGGCGTTCTAACAGTACCAGGAGTTCTAACAGTATCAGTGGTTCTAACAGTACCAGGAGTTCTAACAGTACCAGGAGTTCTAACAGTACCAGTAGTTCTAACTACTTGGGGCGGCAGTAGCTCAGTCTGTAGGGACTTGGGTTGGGAACCGGAGGGTCAAGTCCCGGTGCAAACCAAATATGGAAGTTGGTCTGGTAGCTGGAGAGGTGCCAGATCACCTCCTGAGCACTGCCGAGGTACCAAACCCCCTCCCCACCATCAGCTCAGGGGCGCCCACTGTGGGCTGCTCCGTCACTCTGGCTTCTCTCCATTAGTACATGTCCATAGGATCCTGTTTCTGCATGTGTGTGTATATTTCAGCCTATGTGTGTGTTCATGACTTACAGAGTGTAAAAACTGAAATCTCCCCTTGCAGGGATCAATAAAAAGTTAATCTTAGTAAATCTTAAATCTTAACAGTATCAGTAGTTCTAACAGTACCAGGAGTTCTAACAGTATCAGTAGCTCTAACAGTACCAGGAGTTCTAACAGTATCAGTAGTTCTAACAGTACCAGTAGTTCTAACAGTATCAGTAGTTCTAACAGTATCAGCAGCTCTAACAGTAGTAGCTCTAACAGTACCAGTAGTTCTAACAGTACCAGGAGTTCTAACAGTATCAGTAGCTCTAACAGTACCAGGAGTTCTAACAGTATCAGTAGTTCTAACAGAAGTAGCTCTGACAGTACCAGGAGTTCTGACAGTACCAGGAGTTCTAACAGTACCAGTAGTTCTAACAGTATCAGTAGTTCTAACAGTAGTAGCTCTAACAGTATCAGTAGTTCTAACAGTACCAGGCGTTCTAACAGTACCAGGAGTTCTAACAGTATCAGTGGTTCTAACAGTACCAGGAGTTCTAATAGTACCAGGAGTTCTAACAGTACCAGGAGTTCTAACAGTACCAGGAGTTCTAACAGTATCAGTAATTCTAACAGAAGTAGCTCTAACAGTATCAGTAGTTCTAACAGTATCAGTAGTTCTAACAGAAGTAGCTCTAACAGTACCAGGAGTTCTAACAGTACCAGTAGTTCTAACAGTATCAGTAGTTCTAACAGTACCAGGAGTTCTAACAGTACCAGGAGTTCTAACAGTAGTAGCTCTAACAGTACCAGTAGTTCTAACAGTACCAGGAGTTCTAACAGTACCAGGAGTTCTAACGGTATCAGTAGTTCTAACAGTATTAGTAATTCTAACAGAAGTAGCTCTAACAGTATCAGTAGTTCTAACAGTACCAGGAGTTCTAACACTACCAGTAGCTCTAACAGTACCAGTAGTTCTAACAGTACCAGGAGTTCTAACAGTACCAGTAGTTCTAACAGTACCAGTACTTTTTACAGTACCAGTACTTTTTACAGTACCAGTACTTCTTTACAGTATTATTACTCTTTACAGTACCAGTAGTTCTAACAGTACCAGGAGTTCTAACAGTACCAGTAGTTCTAACAGTACCAGTACTTTTTACAGTACCAGTACTTCTTTACAGTATTATTACTCTTTACAGTACCAGTACTCTTTACAGTATTAGTGGTTATTACAGTATTAGTAGTAATATATTAGCAGTAGAGTGTCTTCCTAGTGGTCACTGATGTCATACTGATTGTTCCAGTGTTAGATAAAGAAGCAGTAACGGTTTAGCATTAGCAGGAGTACAGACTGCAGCAGTATTAGTTAAACTAGTTGTAATACAAGCATATGTAATATTAACAGTAGGAGTAGTATCAGCAGTGTGTCTCATCTGGGTTTTAAGAGATGTTTTATCAAAAATAGAGAGAGTAACGGTGGAATCATTTGTTAAAGTATTATGAGGTATTGTTTTAGTAATAGTGAATGTATTTGTATTAACAGAAGTTTCAAGTGTAGGAGTCTTAATAGTATCAGCAGTGTATCTCACCTGGGTTGTCAGTGACATACACTGAATGTGAACTGTTGATCAGCAGCAGGAATACAATGATTAATAATCCATAACGATAAATCTCCATCATGACACAAACAGACAAAGAGAGTGCGAGAGAGACAGACAGTTATACAGAGAGAGCGAGAGAGAGACAGACAGAACGAGATCTTCAGAAAGAGAAACCTCCAGACAAACTGAGAGTGAGCCGCTGTGTGAAAACTGAACTCTCGAACAGACACTCCTCCACTGTCTCACTATCCCCACCCTCTCTCTCTCTCTCTCTCTCTCTCTCTCTCTCTCTCTCTCTCTCTCTGTCTGTCTGTCTGCAGTTATAGATGTAGTAATAATAATGCAGCAGTACGCCTAAGTTATACTCTAGTCTGTTATAGCAACATGCATGAAACATACATATACACACACACACACACACACACACACAAACTGTTTACTAGATGGAGTCGTACAGCTGATTTTGTATGCAAATTAAGCAAAAAACAGGCTGAAGAGATAATATTAATTTCGAAGCCTGCAGTTCCTACAGTGTCCTCTAGAGTCTGTCTCCTGCAGTGAGTCAGTCCCCATAGAGCCTTATGTTAAAAAGTCCAACTTTACAGCAGAAATAAACATGTTTACAGCCTGCTACAAAAACAGTTTGGGTCTCTAGAGCTCATTTCTCTCTTTAACTGTACGGGGTGAATGTTTATACAACTCACCTCTTTACATTATATTAAGGCTTAAAGGGATGTTGAATTAGGCGGTGTGGTCTCTCTGAGTGACAGGTGGGAGCTGCTAGCTGTCCGCTAGGTGTCCCCTCAGCTAATTCAGTCCCTGACCTTTAACCTCTAGGTTGTGTTTGTGCTGTTGGAGCCTTTTTTAGATTAGTTCATGTAAATATCAGATTAATAAACTGTCTCTCTGTGAGCTTTATTGGACTAACAGACCATCCAACAAGTCTGAGCGCCACTTTTTACAACCGGTCTCATTAGAACTTTATTTCATTTACATGTTAGCAACAATTAGCAGCTATCTTTCCTTCACAGAGAGTACAGTTAAATGAAGTGTTAAGACATGTATGTGTGTATGTGTGTGTGAGTGTGTGTGTGTGTGTGTGTGTGTGTGTGTGTGTGTGTGTGTGTGTGTGTGTGTGTGTGTGTGTGCGTGTGTGTGTTTTATGTGTGTGTGTGGGAGTATTCTTTGAGACTATAAACTTGACTGTGTAGTCAACCTACACAAATGGAAACACAGACAATTAGTAAACTTTATATTGGAGTGAACAGTGATGTTTAGTAAGCTGTGTGTTTATGTGTGTTGCCTGGTTGTTTTCACTGACACACTGAATTTAAATCTGTTTGTCTCTCACTGTAGGATTTTGTTTCTATGCAAGTCCCGACCTTTAAGCATTTCCAGTTATGTTTGGATTAAACTCCTTCACAAATGTTTTTGTGATGAAATATGGAAAAGAGTCAAATTCAAATATCCTCCTGGCTCGGGTTGAACTGTCTGTAACAACATGTAGCAACATGTAGCAGCAGCACCCCCTGCTGGAGGAAAGCCTCACTCACAGTTTGTTGTGTATAGATAATACTCATATAATATTTGAGGATAAAGACATTGAAATATTGATAACATTAAAATGAATGTATCCAGTAATGAAACAAAGTAACTCTTTGTGGTACACAAACACTTATGGTAAAATTATTATTAACAGTTCCACTGTGGTGTACGCAGATCTCCTCTTGGATAGGTTAATAACACTTAGGTCTGTATGCCCCCTCTTAGCAACTTCTTAAAAAAATACATTTGATGTAATAATATGATTCAGACCTTTCAAGTAATTTTTCTGTTCTATTTTTTTATTTTTAAATGACCTGATACAGAATACCTCGCTTTGTCAGTGTAAAACAACGGTCCTCAGTTTGTAGTGTAGGCATGTGTGTATGTGTGTGTGTGTGTGTGTGTGTGTGTGTGTGTGTGTGTGTGTGTGTGTGTGTGTGTGTGTGTGTGTGTGTGTGTGTGTTAAAACTGTAAAGCTTCACAGAGAGTTTTTAATTAAAACAATTTCTTAAAAAAGTAAAACTAAATGATCCTCCTGGCTCAGGTTTAATCTGAGTCTATAACAGTGTGTTGCAGCAGCACTCCCTGCTGGTGGAAAGAATTACTCACAGTTTGCTGTGTAAAAAATATCTCTACAACATTAAGGACTATTTTAAGATTTTTTTAATTGAGATGTAATTGTTGAAAGAAAGATATGAATTATAAGGATAATGAATTTGTAATGTTTGATCTAACAGATGAAATCCTTTTCTGTTTTAACTCCCCTCAGACGATGCAAAACAAATTAAATGTCTACCAGTTTTTATTGACATGTTTCATTATATTGTATCCTAATTGATTTTATTCTATTTCTTCTATTCTATTCACTTCTGTTCAACATGGCTGGATAAATAAGGACATTCGTACTCTGCAGTGTGCAGGTACTTTGTTTTCTCAAACAGAATCAGGTTTATTGTAAAGTCTGAAACTCATTACAGTCAAATCAGAAGTTGAACGCTCACAAACAGAAAGACTCCAGCTGTCAGGGGAATTCAGAGTTAAATACAATTAACTAAAGAAATAAGACTGAATGAATGTGAAAAATAATAACACACTGTCATCAACATAATAAGACCATTGTCTTGATTTAGTTTAGTTTTTCAGAGTTTAGATGTATTTGTCTTGTTTTACTTCTCATTCTTCACTGGGGCCTGTACTACGAAGCGGGAGTTGGGGATAGCGAGGTAACTTCAGCTCCGGAGCACCGGTTATGTTCGAGATATGAGATCAACCTGTGGAAATCTCCGCACACTGACCAATCAGATCTTTTGATCGTGGAGCTCCCGCAGCTGATCGAGAGGGGGGAGGAGGGAGAGAGACCCATCATGTGTCCTGTATAATAAAATTATAGTCCGTTAAGTTAATGATTATTTTTAAATGATATCATCATTCATCATTCAACTGAGACTAAAAAAAGCACCGGAGTCGTTGAGTTGTGTTTTTAAGATGTTCAATTATGATATGGCTTTGAATTATATTTTCATATTTAATATTTAGTGTCTCCATGCCGCTCTGTCTGTTATCGTCAGAGCTGCAGCTGAAATATAACTTCTCAAACTGTTATACTCGCCACATTAAAAGGTAGGAGCAACAAAATCAGTTAAGAGAAAAAACACGAGTTATTAGGCCTATAGTCAGTTCTAAGGTGAACTAATGATGGGAAAAAAATGTTTTTAATAAGCCATTTGGACGTTAATACTTGACGATTTTTCTTTTATCTGCCAATTGTTCTCCCTGCATGTATTCCCAAAGCTGTGTAACTTTAGTCTCTGGGAGCCTGTTTGTTTAGAACGTCTTTATATTATTAATATACAGTAGTTTGTTCAGAGTTTGTTAGATATGTCAGTCTGCTGACGGGAGACACAATTATGCTTGTGATGCTTGAGGTTAAGCTACCACGCTCCTTTTATGTGAAAGCGCTCTTGGAAACTCGAGGGTAACTTATCAGGTTGATAACCAGCTTCGTAAGACTGTTAATCACGGCCTCTTATGTTAGGGTTAGTGTAGCCAGATAACCCAAAAATACCCTGGGTATGTTAATCTCACTTCATAGTACAGGCCCCTGGTGTTGTTTCCCTTTTTTTGACTTTGTATCCTAGTGTTTCTTTATGTTCTAGTGTGTTTTGTTACATTCTTGAGTTCTGTGTGTCTTCAGTGTTTCATGATTTAGTTTGTAGTTGTCCTCAGTGGTTCTTGTATTTTATTCCTGCATGTGTGTTTCCCTCCAGTCTTGATTGCCCTCATTGTCTTCACCTGTGTCATTAGTCTCACCTATGTCTATTTAGTCTCTGTGTTTCTTCCCTTCTGTGTCAGATCATTGTTGTATGTAAGATGTTGGAGTGTCAGTCTGTCAGAGTTTCCAGTGTTTCTTAGTGGCTCCTTGTTTTCCTTTTTGGATTTTGCTCAAGTAAGTTTTTGTTTTGCATTTTGCCTCTTGCTTTTTTGTTAAAATAAACCTTTTGTTTGTTCCTGCAATTGGGTCCACCTCCTTTGTTTTCCCACATTCGTAACAACCATTTAATACATAATTCATAATAAATCAACAGTTTAACAAAAAATGTAGAAATGTTTTTATTATATTTATGAGAATCAAAAGAAAAACCACCATCAGGATTAAACATGTTCAGAAATCAAATAATTGAAGAAATATCAACAAACATCTATAATCACAACAGACATGAATTATAGCTGGTTTATAATGTCACTCATTAATAATGAAATATTATAACTTAAAGCAGTTTATGGAAACACATTCATGAACAATCAAAACAGCAAAGAACTGAAAAATAAGGAAGTCATTAATTATAGAAACTTTATCTACAGGAGAAGCTCCATTTTAATTTGTAATCTTTCATTCTCCAATAAATGATCGATCCGATCCATAAAGACTTGATTAAATAGTTGTTTTAAATTTCTCTTCTCAACACTGATATATTTTACATTGACTAAAACTGAAAAACTTCTTCCGATGTTTGAAACATTCACCCTGATAATGATAAAAACATGGATTAATAACTCATTCAGTCTCAAAACTATTTTAACTAATGCTGTGGAAATATCCATCTATAATCTATACCGCTTTTCCTGTTGGGGCTTGTTTAGAGTCTCCAGTTAACCTAACCAGCATGTCTTTGGACTGTGGGAGGAAGCCGGAGTACCTGGAGAGAACCCACACATGCACGGAGAGAACATGCAAACTCCACTCAGAGAGGCTCCTGACAGACGGGGATTCAAACCAGGAACCTCGTCGCTGTGAGGGAACAGAGCTAACCACTGCACTGTGCAGCTGGCTATAAGAAAATATTTATAGCCAGCTGCTATACGTATCAAATCTTTCATCTTCTGATGATTAAATTATATTTTATTTCACTTTTGGGATTTTTTGACTCTTACAGATTCAGCTGGAGTCAGATGCTGTGAGGATTCTGTACATGAAATCAAGCTGATGTTTAAATTTACATAAAGACTAGCCTTATTATCTCTTTGTTTCTCTTAAATGGATTCGATATGTTGATATCATACAGCGACTGAGCCTGCAGCCTCTCAGTGAACTAAGCCATCACCATTCGAGCATACGGAGCGGGTGAAGCACAGCTCCTGAGAGATTGAAAGAACTCAGCAATCTCCTGTAGAAACTGTTTGAACCACTCACAAATTTTTTCCCAACGTTCGGATAGAGAAGGTTCAGGATTTGTTAACATCTCAGAGGTGTAGTGGTTTCCACCATTAGCTCTGACCATGACATCAATTTTCCTCAGGAGGTTTCTAACCTGCCCCTTGTTTCCTCTGACTGTGTTGTCAAACACACAGTACCTTTCGTTACAACTGGAGACCAGTTTTCTCACAGATGGGTTGTCATCGATCATTTCAGAGATGGACTCCCCCCTAAGCTCATCCCCATGAGTGAAAAGCACCATTACATACTGTAAAGCGTCTTCATCAAAGAGCTTTTCAACGAGCTTAAACAGTTGGATTTCTAGTTCAGTGATTCTGTCGATTTTGACCACAATCACAAAGGCGTGTGGGCCTGGTTCAGACTTCTGTACTGAACTCATGATCTCCAGGTAAAGCTGTTTGGGAGACAGAGTTCCCTGACAGGCCTGCAGCAGATTATATTTCTTGGAGGATACCAACTCTAATAATATATGATATACATATATATATATATATATGTATATATATATATGTATATATATATATATATATATATATATATATATATATATCATATATTGGTTTACTATAAAATAAGTCCAGGGACAGAATAACCAACTCTATTCCAGAAATATCTTTCAGATCTTCTAACCTCTCTTTTATTTTTCTTCACGCTGGTTGTTTTTGTTCAAACATGGATCGACGTTCAGATCTCACCATCATCCTTCTTGGAAACTCTGGAGTTGGTAAAAGTGCATCAGGAAACACCATCCTGGGTCTAACAGCATTTGAGTCAAGAAAATCATTTGCATCAGTGACAAAAGAAATCTCCATAAAAACAGGAACTGTGTTTGGGAAGCAGATCTCAGTGGTAGACACTCCGGGAATATTTGGATCTGAAGATGTGATTAAATCCCGCTGTCAGGGTCTCCTGGAGTCCTCTGGACCTTGTTTGTTCCTGGTGGTAGTTAAAATAGATCGATTCACCATCGAGCAGAAAAACGCTGTGGAGGCAGCTGTCAGAGTCATAGGGGATCAACTACTCAACTCTTACCTGCTCTTCACACAAGGAGATAATTTGGGTAGCAAGTCCCTGGAATATTTCCTCAATGAAGATCCAAATGGTCCACTTGTACCTCTTGCTCAAAAGTTTAAAGGAAGACATCATGTGTTCATCAACAATGAAAATGGTGGAGCAGAACAAGTGAAGATGCTGCTGGAAAAGTCAGGCCACCTCGGTGAGTAATTATCTTTGAAGAAAAATGTTCAAACATCATGATGAAAACGTTCTCAGCAGGAACTTCTGCTGTGACAAGTTTAAACTGTCAGAGTTCTGATGTACACTAACGGGAGAGCAGACAACTAATCAGTGTATACCTGAACCAACAGACACGTGATGTATACGTTCATCACAGCTCTTTGGTCTGGATGTTCAGATTCTAAACTAAACTCTCAGTGGGCAGGACCAAGCTCAAAGTCATGTTGATGTGTGGGAAACAAACCAATGACATTAAAGTATTGCTGTGAGACAATTTGAAAATGATGATTCATTTCTCTGATTCAGTGCTTTAAACTAAACTTTTTGAACTCAAAAGATTTCATACGAAATAATGTTTTAATCGCTGTACTTTTATTCCTTTAGCTAACCCACAGCCTGAGAATGCTCCGCCCCAAAGGATCGTGTTGCTCGGCCTACCAGGAGCTGGAAAAAGTTCTTCAGGAAACAACATCCTGGGATCAGAGAAGTTTAGATCAGCGGGTAACTTTAATCCAGTCAGTACAGAGACTGTCTCTGAATCAGCCACAGTGGAAGGACGTCAGGTCACAGTGGTGGACACTCCTGGACTCAGTAAGGGAACTTTGAAAAACTAATCTTTATAAAAGGAGTAATTAAGAGCAGATAGGTGAAACTGGCTCTTCACTTCACGATCTCCTGAATTGTTCTCTTTATGACCTACCAACTGGTATTTACCATCTTTAAGAGAGGTGTGGTTACCTTCAAGCAGACGTTCTGCTATTAATGCATTTTATTGTTTTAAATGTTCTGTGATGTATTGAGACTGTAGGAGGGTTTACTGTATTTAAGAAGCAGAGTGAGCTGACTGTCTGGACACACACACACACACACACACACACACACACACACACACACACACACACACACACACACACACACACACACACACACACACACACACACACACCAGTAAAATGCTGGATGTCAGATTCAGTGTCTGACAGGAAAAGTCTCATCCTGTTGAGTCTCAGCGAATCGGCCACACCTTGTTTTCTCAGTCAGTGACTCTGAACTAAAAATCAAATATTCAGAATCACTTCCATCTGTAATCTGATCAGGAAACACCTTTAAAGCTGGACCATGTGGGGAAGTTTGACTGAACATCAAGTAAGGTTTCCTGAAACAGCTTCTGCCTCGAGAGATTCGTGGAAGGGTCGTTGTCCAACACATCAGGAGCTCCAAGTTATCATTCTCTCAAAACACAATTCCCCTAATCACATTTTTCTTTAAATCCTTACAAAACCTTTTATCATTTTATTTGTTACTTTCACCATTATGACGATACCATAATATTCAAATTAGAATCAAACGATTTCATTTCCATAATTTCATTATTTAAAGTCATACAAATTACAATCTTTGATATTTATTTTATTAATCTGCATTATTGTTCACGATTCCTGTAATAAAGTCACACGTAATCATTTAGAACTTTGTCAGTGTTTATTTAATGATTGAAGTGATCCAAGAGAACTTACTGACATTCTGATATGAGACTGAATAATTAATCAACTTATACAGTTAAAGTTAATTTCTTCCTTAAACAGGAAGTGGTGCCCTGAGGAATAATTAGAATATAATATCTTAATAAATGAATTACGCAATATACCAATGAACTTCAGAACTTTGTGTAATGTTCTTATATGTATTAATAAAAACGCGGTGTTTGGGTCTTGACGCAAGCTGGACTTCTTAGTTTTGAGTCAGCAGGGGTTTAGTTCATCATTTTCGGTGCATTATTTAGTTTAGAAGGGTGTTTTGGCTCTTTACGATTTCTTTGTTCCCTCCCCCCTCTCCAATCTATCGCTTGCGATTTTTGTGGTTAACCTTCTTGGATAACTTTAAGAGACCCCTGGGTCCACACCTGTATCCCACTTCCCCCTTTCCTCACAAAAGGTGGTGAACGCTGGTTCGACGGCCCGTGTGGACACCTGCAAGACTCTAGAATCCCTAGACTTTAGAGACTAACACGTTCAATCTGTTTATTAGGATAAATGTGATATTAGAGAAACCTCGCTGTCACAGCCTCTGCCCTCTAACAAACACACTCACAACTTTACCACGTCACACTTTAATAAAGATTAGTATTAGTTTATTGCGTGATTCAAAGAAGGTTTCATACTTGGAGGTTCGTCCATACTTTTTCTCCTCCTCTGAAGAGCTGCAGAGAGACATTAAACAAAAGGTCAAAGGTCAGTGAAACATCCAGGTGTGTTTAACTTTATTGTAAATACTTTTGTTTGTTTATGATTACAGTTCAAATATTTTTCTATAAATCTAAATGTGAATATAAATATTATTATATTTTAATTTAAATCCCTGATATCAAACCTTGATCCTTTACACCAAACTTCAGTGAAACGGCCCAGCGCCATTTTGTTAGTAAGTGAAAGTGAAAGTCAGAGAATAAAACAAACAAAATCAAAGCTCATCAAACACTTTAAGATGGCACACTTTAAACTAGTGAGACAGGAAGTGCACTCTGTGTTCATATCAATGAGAGAGTTATCTCGGACTTACTGTAGGCTTTACTCTCCGCCATCTCAGCTGCTCTTCCCTCTGTCTGATTTTTAAACAACTCCTAACCTCTAAGAAACCAAAAGGAAACATTCCACTCAAACAAGAGCTATAAATGGTCTTCAAAATAAAAGTCCATTGGAAGGAAAATGGATCATTAAAAGAGAAACTACAGAACAAAGGTGTTCCATGAGGGATTAAAAAACAAAGAGATGGAATGAAATTAAGATGTAAGAGCACAAACATGCTCATTACAACATAGATAAAGAAGAAACAAAGAATCGGAAGATTTTATTTTGAAGGCTTTTAGAAATAAGTGGCTTAGGTGAATAGGGGTGTCTTGATATCGTTTATTCAGTCAGAATTTAGGGGAAAGACACAGACAGTGCGTGCTGATTTGACTTCTGTGAACTCACAAACCCTCTCAGCCCTGCTCCCAGGTAGGTACGTGCCTGTCTGTCTGTCTCTCTGTCTGTCTCATATCAAACTTTGATTTGATATGAAACCTAAAAATAAATGTCAATAAACACAGTTAAAGGTACAGATCATATCTCTGCAGCCTGCATGCTTTCACTTCTGTCTGCTTTCATTTTGTTTTTAGTTTCAGTGGATTTAATGTATTTTTCAGGGGAAGTTTTCTCGGTTTTCTTTTTCTCACATGACAGTTTAAGATACTGATGGATCGCTTTTCTGGTCCACCAGAACTTCTACCAGCCAAAGGACTGTCTCACAACAGTCAGGTAGAAGTGACGTCACACAGCAGTGTAAAGTTGATGATCAGCAGCTGAAGCCAGGTCGTCTGTCTCAGTGGCTCTGAGTAGATCAGAAGAATTAAAAGTCTTGCGAAAATTACTTGAGATAAAACTTGTGGGCCAATTCAAGTAATCTCTAGTCAGATAAAAATGCGTTGTTTACAAAAAAGAATGAATGAAAAATGACACGTGATGTTTAAGTGCGGCGAAAACGTGGAAAAAGGAAACCCAAAAGATGATATCATAAGTAGTCTAACGTAAACACAAGCAAGTCATTGGAGATGTCCTGGTTCCTGGTCAGTGTTAAACCACAAGATGTTGTTGAGCTCCTAGCAGTTCTTTGGTCCAGGGGTTAACTAAAAAAGGGGGGAGTTCTGTCAGTTTGTTCTGCATCTGGTTCCGTTACAGGTATTATTTAGAAAACGTTAATATGTCAGTGTTGACGCATTAGTCGTGATGCGATTAAGACTGACTTTAATGCATGAATGTTTTTTAATCACGATTAATCTCTTGTTATTTTGTCACTTTAGACACACCGTAGAAAAGCCTTCAAACAGCAAGTGAAGTACTCTTAGCTTAAGACAGTACAAACGTTCAAAATATAAAAGCCGAACCGTTTTTATTTTTAAATGAGAAATAACAGAATTTCAAACATTTGATTAAAAATGTGAATAGTAACGATTCACTTTTGTAATTCTGTGATTTAGAGGGTTTAGAAAATGTAAGTGTTTGACAGCTGAAGTTAAAAACCTTCATTTTCCTTTGGAGACTTTGGGTGTATCTGGACAATCCCAATGCACCCTGTCATTGACAGCTCTGGTTTTCAGTTATAATGCATGTGATGCTGAGCAGTGCTGTCAGATGGGGGCCCCTTAGGGAGGATTCCTACTGTCATTGCAAACTTTGCACATTTTGCGTCACTGTTGTGGTTTGAAGTGTGTCAGCCCTCTGGGGCCCCCTAATGGCCTGGAGCCCTAAGCGGTTGTCTGCCTTGTATGTTGACAATCAGACCTCTTTGTTGTCCCTACCTGTCTGTCTCTACCTGTCTGTCCCTAACTGTCTGTCTGTCTCTACCTGTCTGTCTCTACCTGTAGTACAGGACAGCTGCTCGTCTAATACAGGTAACCAGCAGACCAGGCTACCTGAGCAGGTTAAACAGCCGAGGAGACGCAGTATTATCTCTGTCTCTTTATTCATAGACACACTACACATGTACAAGACTGGTTAGCATATCTTACCCAATCAGATAGACAGGTACCAGACAGGTATTGACAGACAGGTAGAGAAGGACAGATAGAGACAGACAGGTATAGACAGACAGGTAGAGAAGGACCAGTAGAGACAGACAGGTATAGACAGACAGGTATAGACAGACAGGTAGAGACAGACAGGTATAGACAGACAGGTAGAGAAGGACAGATAGAGACAGAAAGGTATAGACAGACAGGTAGAGAAGGACAGATAGAGACAGACAGGTATAGACAGACAGGTAGAGAAGGACAGATAGAGACAGACAGGTAGAGAAGGACAGATAGAGACAGAAAGGTATAGACAGACAGGTATAGACAGACAGGTAGAGAAGGACAGATAGAGAAAGACAGGTATAGACAGACAGGTAGAGAAGGACAGGTATAGACAGACAGGTAGAGACAGACAGGTATAGACAGACAGGTATAGACAGACAGGTAGAGACAGGCAGATAGAGACAGACAGATAGAGACAGACAGGTAGAGAAGGACAGATAGAGACAGACAGATAGAGACAGACAGGTAGAGACAGACAGGTAGAGACAGACAGGCATAGACAGACAGGTAGAGACAGACAGGCCTAGACAGACAGGTAGAGACAGACAGTTAGAGAGAGACAGGACAGGTAGCAGACATTATCTCTTTCTCATAAAAACTGAAGCTCACCTGAAGCTCACCTGTGCTGCTGCTCACCTGTCATGTTGTGTGTTCTGTTTCAGATTTCAGACTGGTCCTTGTTGGGAAAACTGGAGCAGGGAAGAGCTCCAGTGGAAACACTATACTGGGGCGAGATGCCTTCCCTGCAGCTGTCAGTCAGTCCTCAGGTGAGTGAAGTCACAGGAAGGGACAGGTGAGCCGTTTCCTGTTTCACACTAATGTTAATGTTTTTAATCACATTTAGTTCCTGTGATCCGGTCTGCATCCTGCCCTCTGGCGGGATCAGGGGAATCCTGACTGTTCAAAGCTGAAAACATCTGTTAATCGTTAATTATTCTTGTTAATTACTGTTGTTTTTTTTAATTCACTTTCAATGCGAGAAATAATATCGATTAATGAGACAAAATGCCAGTCTCGGCTCTCCCGGGTGCTTTATTGTGAAAAGCTGCTTGACCTACATGAAGGTACTTCCTGTGGGGACATATGAACACAGACATGTGTCTAGTGTAGAGTCTTCTGAGACCCCATGGCCTCTTAAGAACTCACATCTACTGAATTAATACAAAGAAGATGATTCTGTTGTTTTTATAACACAAGTGTGACGGTTTAAAAAATGAAGTAAATTTGGAAGTGTAAAACCCTGATGAAGGATAAGAGTTATTCACAATAAGGCATGTAGCTGACCTGATTGACTGATTGACTTGGGTCCACATCCCTTGTTTTTCCACAACCGTGACAGTTAGGTTGACTGAAAGTTAGGCTGAGACAGCATTTCCAGCATGGAGACTGCCATTGGTGGGACTCCAGCGCCTCCTGCAGGAACAAATGTGTTGTGTACTCAGGCTTCATCCATTATTAAAACCGTAAGCATGCATGTCAGGGTGTGTCACGACTGCAGGGAACGCAGCGGCAGTGAGATGGGGCCAAGGAGCAGGCCAGCAGGTTGATTTGTGTAAAAGTCGTAGCACTGGCAAGTATATGTGAGCACACCAAGACAAATTCCTTTCAACTGTATTGTTGAAATGGCTAATAATAACTTGAACTTGAACTTGAAGTTCAAATAGGTTACGCAATGAATATCACTTAATATTTAAAGCGGTTCAGCTGACACTGTTATGATACCTGTGATATTAGAAGAAAGACTCTGATGTGAATGTGTTTAGAGGCCAACCCTGGTCGTGTGAAAGTTGAAGCAGATCAGACAAAGTATAAGAGAGTTACAGCCACTTCCTTTTTGATCCTTCGCTGTGGTCACACAAGCTGTGTAATACAATTATAACGTATGGTGACATTATATATTTAGTAATGAGATAAGACGCGGTATTGTTTGAATGACTTAATCAGCAAATGATCAAAAAAGGGAAAAGTTGATAAACAAATTTTGGGATTCTATTTGGATTTAAAGGAGGGCTCTGAATAGACACGACTCACGACTTAATCTCCCAACACCAGCAACCAGCAGTCTTACTTTGAGTTTAAAAAGATGATTATAATACATTCAATGTGACAATTACAAATATCTAGATGAAGAAAGACATAAATGTTCATTTGATGCAGAATTGAACGCTGTGGTTTAATCAGCTCTTCAGCAGTCCTTAAAACAGATGGTCAATTTTAATGACTTTGCAGAGACTGGTTTCGGTCACAGTTCATGTCTTTGGGGTCAATTCGTAGATAGCAGAGTGTTCTGTTTCTGCTTGGTTGTTTACTCCAGGTGTTGTAAAAATTTATAATATCCTGTCCTCCAGAGCCTGTCTGAGAGGGAGACTTAAATCATTGATCAGTTGTTTCTAAATTAACCACGATGTTAATCCACATCCCTGAGTCCTGCAGAAAGAGAGGTTGTAAAACTTGGCTACAGCATCATGACAGTGCCGGCCTGAACTGCTCTGCATATTCTGTGATCCTCGTAGCGTTGGCTGTCTGAACTGGCCAGTGCTACGACTTTTACACAAATCCATCTGCATGGCTCGCTGCTTGGCCAAACCTGCTGCTGCTGCGATCCCCGCGGTCGCAACACACCTGAAATGCACAGGGGTGCGAGGGTCCTTCACCTTCCTTGCAGTTTTAATTCTTATTGTAGTGTCAGAAACACGGATCTGGATGTTTCTATGACAGATGATTGTTAACAGAATGAACTGATATCAACACAAACGTCTGAGGTTACCTTTTATATGAACTGTGCCGACCTCTACAGATTTATAAATCTAAATGATCAAAATTTGAAACATGACGACTTTGAAATTTGAACGGTGGGACCCAGAGAGCTGTCGTAGATTGAATCCAGATGAAACCTGTTGAATTAGACTCGACCACCGTGACTCAATGATACTGTCTTTGTGTGTTTGTGTGTATCTGCGTGTGTGTGTGTATGTGGTTGTGTTTGTGTTTGTGTGTGTGTGTGTCCTCAGTGAGCAGACAGTGCTGTAAACACACTGGTCAGCTGTTCAGCAGAGAACTGACCGTGGTCGACACCCCCGGCCTCTTCGACACCTCGTTACCTGAACACATGGTGAAGAGAGAGATCTCTAAATGTATCAACATGTCGGCCCCGGGGCCCCACGCCATCCTTCTGGTCATCAAGGTGGGGCCATTCACCGACGAAGACAGAGACGCGGTCGTGCAGGTGGAGGAGATCTTTGGGGAGCAAGCCTGGAAGTACACCATCATGCTCTTTACCCAGGACGAAGGGGACACAGCAGACGTCGAGCGACAGCTGGAAGGGGCGGGGCCTGAGCTGCTGGAGGTCCTGAAGAAGGCGGGAAACAGATACCACGTCTTCAACAACCACAGGGCTAACGATCGTGGACAGGTCCTTGATCTGCTGGAGAAGGTGGAGAAGATGGTGTGTGTCAACGGAGGGAAGTGTTACTCCAACCCCACCTACCTGGAGGTGATGGAGCTGCTGAATAAGAAGGAGGTGGAGCTTAGAGAGTTCTACAGGGATAAGCTGGAGAAGGAGATCAAAGCTATAGAGGTAAAGTATGAGGAGAAGCTGAGAGAGGCCCAGGAGGAGAACCCAGCCACAAAGAGACGATGGCAGGAGGAAGTGAAGGAAATCAAACGATATTATGACTCTCTGAACGCCTCAACACGTCATGTTGTGGAGCAAACTGTGGCTTCTGACACCTTAGAGGACATAAGTGAGTTTCACAGGAAACTGAAAGTCATCTCCTGATTGGTTCAACATCCTCAGATGTGTTTTTTAAAGATCTTCCAACCTCATCAGTAGAAACTTTTCATGACTCTGACGCCTGATAGCCTCAAGCTGCTGTAAACAGACATCCTGAGTCACACTGAGCTCATCCAGCTGGAGCCAATCACAGCTGTCATTGGGTAAGAGGCGTGGTTACACCTGTACAGGAGACCTGTCAATCACAGAGTGTAACAGTTTAAAGGATCCCCAGGAACATACAACACCAACATGAAGACAGCAAACATCATATCTGGAGATTGTTTGTGTCCAATAACCAAATTTGAATGTTTGATATCATCGTCATGAGCTGCCTAAAGTAGAAACCTTATAATGTCAATAATCAATGTACTCTTTGAGGTTTTTATACGTAATGTTTTTGTAATGTGAGAAGGATAAAGAAGATACAGATGTCCATCTGTGTGTTTGTATACAGTCTTTAAAAAGGATGAAGACAGGAACACACGGGTCAGGATGTGACAACCTGAGCCTCCGACAGGATGAAAACTGATTTCATTAAAGACAAACATTGTTATGTGTTTATGGTTTGAGGACAGGCTGAATAAATTCTAATATTTCAAATAAGTCTCATCAGTTAAATCACATTTAGGATTCATCTTCAGAAACAGTGTTTGTCCTTTTCAGAATTGCATGAGATCAAACCATCCAACAACTTTAAATAGAATCATTTTGTTTTAATTAATGCTTTGTGAAAGAGGGGCAGATATTATAAGATTAGTCTTCTTTCTGCTCCTTTGCATTCAAAATTTGAGATTTTATGTTTGTTTGTTTTTCTTAACTTTATTTGTTTGGATGAAATAAAATAAAATTGTAGAGGCGGGGGGTGGTTACTTTAAACAGAGGCATACGTTAGTTTAGTCGACTCATTAAAGGCCATCACAGCCCGACGTCTGCATTTTAAGAATATTTGAAATGAAAGTGTTTGTATTTAAAATTTGTCTCTTCTGAAGAATAAAGAAACAGACTGACGTCCATCTGCAGACCTCTGATCTGTCATCACAGAGTTCATCCCCGGCTCATGATGGTCATTAATATGAGAGGGTTTTGTTCTTGTGTGCCATGATTCATGTCTTTCATGCTAATATGGCTCTTATTTAACGTCATGTCTAAATGTTCACGATCTGAACTGAAGCAGTTTTCAGACAGCTCACAGTTTGGGCCAAGGGGTCGCTGGAATATAAAGGTGAGAAAAAGGAGCTTAAACATTGGGAGTTCTCCAGGTTCAGTGCTATCAAGGTAACAGTTTGTCTTTAGTATCCCTGTGAGAGGGTTAGGGTTAGGGTACATCTGTAAAGGAGAAGGAGATAAAAGATATCTATCTGCTCTTGTTTTCTGAATTTCTAAGAGACCTCAACATCAAAGGAAACTCTCATTTAGCTGTCTGTTTTGACCACACTTTCTGTGTGATTTCCTGCTTATCTCTGATTGGTCAGTTTGTCTCTGTCACTTACACTTTGTTTCTCAATCTTTCACTTCCTAATTTGATGATACTCGAAGAAGAGGTCCGTCACACACTCAGGTCAGCTCTCTACCTGTTCCATATTCTGTTTCTTTTTATATCCGTGTGGTTGTTTGTATGGACTTACTGTATGTGTGTGTATGTATTTAAGATATATTATGTGTATTTAATGTGTGTGTGCATGTGTGTGCGTTTGTGTGTGTGAGTGTGCGTGCGTGTGTGTGTGTGTTTGTGTTGTCCGATTAAACAATAATTAAAGTTTCATTCAAACAGAATACTTTATTGAGATTTACGAAAGAAACATTTACATCTGTCAACACACACACATACATACACACACACACACATACACACACACACACACACACACACACACACACACACACACACACACACACACACACACACACACACACTTGGACCACTGAGAGAATGCGTTTCCTCTCTCACAGTGATTGACAGCTGAGGGGGTGGAGCCAGCAGTCGCAGACAGAGTGGACTACAGCCAGTGGATATGCTGTTTCTGGTGTTGCTGATGACGATGATGATGAAGAGTGACGGTCAGTCTTCATATCTGTCAACCACAGATCGTGTGTGTGTGTGTGTTGTAGTAGGAAATGAGAATCAGTCTGCAGATGAGAGTGCGTCCTCCTTATCAGATCCTTGTTAAACAGGTGAAGTTTGAGGCTTCCCATGAGGTTTGATAAGAAAATAATCATTGAGGTCAATGAACCAAAGACGAACCAACCAAACAACCAACCAATGAACCAACCAATCGATATCAACCAAGAAATCAACAGACCAATGGACCAATGGACCAACCAACAATCAACCGACTGACCGACTGACCGACTGACCAACAGACCAAACAACCACTTGACCAATGAACCAATCAAACAACCAATTTACCAACCACTCAACTTAACCAACCAAATACCTGCAACGAGTGTAGAGACTTTTAACGAGTGTAGACACCTGTCAGCTGATGTTTGTGTGCTTGACTCCAGCTGTAGAGCTCGTCACTGCACGTAGCGGGGACCGTGTCCTGATGACCTCACAGCGGCTGAAGGAGGCACGGCTGCAGCCTGGGTGGGACGTCAGGTGGACTCACCTGCATCTGGTGATGTCACGGAGTAGGAATGTGGAGCAGTGTCACCACAAACGCTGCAAACAGCAGAGCGACGGCTCGCTGTTGTTCTCACAAGTACAGAGTCAGGATGCAGGACGCTACAGCATGGAGGTGTTTGATGCCAGTGGGCAGAGACAACTGAATGAAACCTTCCTGCTGGAGGTGGAGGAGGCGGGGCTCGATAAACACGGTATATAATATAATTAGCTATACAATGTTTATAAGCATGTAAAAAAATATTTACAGTAACAGCACTGTCTGTCTGTAGGGGGCAGCAGTGTGTTGGTGGGTGTGTTCATGTTCCTCCTACTCGTCTTTATCGCCGTCTTCATCGTCATCATCATGCTCAGGAGGAGGAGCCGCCAGAGAATGACTTCAGCAGGTACATCAGCCAATCAGAGACAGCCTGATTTGTGACATGATCATTTTAATTTGATTATTTATATTAAATTATGATCTAATGAATGAATTATAATCTGCTCTCCTGGTGCAGGTCCTTTGCAGGAAAATGTGTATATAGTGATGCATGGTCACCATGGCAACAAGACGAAGAATGTGGAGGATATCCAGGATAAAGAGGAGGAGTCTCATTATGGTAACACACATACACACAAACACACACGCTAAAAGATGCTAACATGCTAACTTGTTCTCCTCTCAACAGTAAGTTGTTATCCTGTGGTTTCCATGGAAACACAAATCACAGGGCAGAAGTCTGTGGATGAAGAAGACATCTACGTGTGAAGACGATCAATCAGAGCTAACCTCATGGTAACCTGGACACAGAGGCTCACCTGTATGATGTGTAAATGTGTTTACATGAATCATAAACGTAGATCATCGTCAGTTTGTTCATGACTAATAAAGTTTTATTGACAGAGCTGTAAGGACTGAATCAGTGGTCGGAAATACAAAGACAAATAAATCTCTCCTGTTCAACAAATACTTTGATGGTTCCCTGGAGATGGTTCAACTTGTTTGTCCCTCTCAGCACCCGTAGGTGTATATGAAAATAAAACTTTCTATTGAGTCGATGACAGACTTCATTGATTGGATGAATACAGAGTTTTGTTGTTTTCTCACTTTAAATAATTGAACTCAGATAAAACGCCAGCAGGTTGATACAGTGGGCTGTAGGGGGCACTGTGAGAGAACACAACACAGTGATTTACAGTTCAGAGCTTTAATTAAAAGTTTATTATTATTAAGAAAAATTATTCTTTAAACGTTTAATAATATTAGCACTACACTGCTATATGTATAGATTTAAGTTCAATCATGAGTTTAACTGATACCCCATTCATAAAAAAGAACTAAAAAACCCCTCCTCCTCCTCCTCCTCTTTTCTTTATAAAGCCGCGATCTGCTCCTCCTCTTTTCTTTATAAAGCCGCGATCTTCTCCTCCTCTTTTCTTAATAAAGCTGCGATCTTCTCCTCCTCTTTTCTTTATATAGCCGCGATCTTCTCCTCCTCTTTTCTTTATAAAGCCGTGATCTGTTCCTCCTCCTCCTCCTCCTCCTCCTCCTGTCTCTGCCCTCCCCCGGGTGTCTGCACAGATATTTATATTTCATTATTAAAGCATTCAAAAACTTTCAGGGGAAATATTGATCGTTCTTCGTGTTGTTATGGATAGCAGCATGCTGACGTTAAGGTTAGAACCATTACTACACCATTACTACACCATTATAACAACATTATTAATCAGTATTACACCTTTATAACACCATTATTACACCATTATAACACCATTATTACACCTTTATAATGCCATTATTACACCATTATAACACCATTACTACAACATACCATCACATGTAATATGCACATGTTATGGTATGAATAAAACTACGTCATACATTAATAGTATTATAGTAATACAGTTGTTTACGACATATTCATAACATGTCTTTCATTCATCATCATGACACTGATGTTGTCAGTTGATATAACACATAACTCCTAAAACACCATCTGTTCTCCACAGCCTATCACCTCCCTGAACTCTGGCTCTCCATTGCTTTACATCAGCTGCTACCTGTCTCAGGTGTTTCTGATCTTTGTCTTCTCCCTCCACCATGCGAAGCGTCCTAGGGTCGCTCTCTAAAGCCAATCTATGATTATTATTTATGTGTTAATAACTTCACATGTGACTGACCAGGAAGAGGAGTGTGTGGTGGATGATGAACTCTCGGGTCAGACGGAGAAGGTCCTGGTTCATGGTCTGAAACAGAGTGGGGACCAGAACCACAGCCAGGTTGTGAGCAGACATCTTGTTTACCTGAGAGAACACCTGGACCCTGAGGAGGACAAGAACACACGACAGGTCTTTATCACTCTGTGAGGACAATTAGATATTATACAATTTTAACACGAGTACAGGATATAGCTGCCAGTATACTTAATCACGAATAACCTCATGCTATTATGTCCCTTTAGGAGCACCGTAGAAAATCCTCCTTACTTTATATCAAAATAAAATCAGGGTTTTAGCCAAACAGGAAGGACAAAACTATCTTAAGGAATTACAAAATAAAAGCACTGAATGTGTTAAATTGTGATTAAATAATTCATAGTATCACAGCCCTAAGATAAAGATAAAGAAAGATAAAGAAATAAAAGTGTGTGTGTGTGTGTGTGTGTGTGTGTGTGTGTGTGTGTGTGTGTGTGTGTGTGTGTGTGTGTGTGTGTGTGTGTGTGTGTGTGTGTGTGTGTCTGCGTTACATGTAAAAGTGTCCAAAAAGTGCGTTCAGTGTTGCTCGGTTGTCATCAGGAAGATGCTGTAGCAACCGTCTGTAGGCTGAAAACCTGGAGAGTTCATCTGAAACAGCTGAGAGAGAAGAACTGTCAGTAAAACTACAGCACTACTACCTGTTAATACTACAGCACTACTACCTGTTAATACTACAGCACTACTACCTGTTAATACTACAGCACTACTACCTGTTAATACTACAGCACTACTACCTGTTAATACTACCTGTTAATACTACAGCACTACTACCTGTTAATACTACAGCACTACTACCTGTTAATACTACAGCACTACTACCTGTTAATACTACAGCACTACTACCTGTTAATACTACCTGTTAATACTACAGCTCTATTACCTGTTAATACTACAGCTCTACTACCTGTTAATACTACCTGTTAATACTACAGCACTACTACCTGTTAATACTACAGCACTACTACCTGTTAATACTACCTGTTAATACTACAGCACTACTACCTGTTAATACTACAGCTCTACTACCTGTTAATACTACAGCACTACTACCTGTTAATACTACCTGTTAATACTACAGCACTACTACCTGTTAATACTACAGCTCTACTACCTGTTAATACTACAGCACTACTACCTGTTAATACTACAGCTCTACTACCTGTTAATACTACAGCACTACTACCTGTTAATACTACAGCACTACTACCTGTTAATACTACAGCACTACTACCTGTTAATACTACCTGTTAATACTACAGCACTACTACCTGTTAACACTACAGCACTACTACCTGTTAATACTACAGCTCTACTACCTGTTAATACTACAGCACTACTACCTGTTAATACTACCTGTTAATACTACAGCACTACTACCTGTTAATACTACAGTACTACTACCTGTTAATACTACAGTACTACTTTATGTATATGTACTAAGCCGGTCTCTTTAATTATTAGTACTAACCTGCAGCATGCTGCCACTGTTGTAGCTCTTTGTCAGGGATTAGACTCTGCTGCTGGCGGACATATTGTTTGAGGGCGGAGCCAGCGTCTAACACACCTTGCTCATCACTCTCCAGAGGGGCGGAGCTAGGTGATGTCATAAGAGCCTCCATTAACTTGATGACTTTGGAGGCGATGCCACAGCGCCGGTAAATGCCCTCCACCTTCAGACCTGACACACACACACGCGCGCGCGCGCGCGCACACACACACACACACACACACACACACACACACACACACACACACACACACACACACACACACACACACACACACACACACGAGGTGAGTTGTGTATTGTTTTTGTGTAGTTGTGTAGATGTTAGAGCACACACTGACCATGAGCAGTGACATGGGAGATGCAGCGTTCGATGGCGGCGGGGACTGACCCCCTGCAGCCCACGTCCATCACTGGGTACAGAGAGGGAGGGGCTGAGCTGTGATTGGCTGTAGGATGCTGTGGAGCTGCTCTCTGATTGGTCAGAGCTCTCTGCAAGTGGTCAAACCAGGACTGACAGCTGTGCTGCTCCTCAAAACGCACTGACACACTCCTGCTGAGAACAACAACAACCAACCTATGATGTCACATATACCTGTGCTTAGCTCGACCGATCACCATACAGGAATCACTTCATGTTTTGGAGTCCATATAAAACAACAGTTTATATGAACTCATTCACCAGTAACAGTAACATTTGTCTCTGTAGCCTCTTTACCAATCAGCAACTTCGTGTTTAAAAATGAAGCCAGTGCTGAAGTGTAAAATCCTGCAGTTCCTCGAGTGTCCACTAGAGGCTGGCTGCAGAAGCACAGGAAGTCACATACACACCCATTCAAAAAAGCCTGTTTTTTACAGCAGAGATTAACATGTTTACAGCCTGGTTCAAAAAACCGAATAGGTCTGATTAGCTCTGATCCTCCATAAGAGGGACACACACACACACACACACACACACACGCACACGCACACGCACACGCACACACACAGCGCTGTTCTGCCCTGACAGCTCTGAGTTTATGTGTATGTGAAGCTTGCCCTGTGTTTTTACACCCCGAGCCTCTCTCTCTTTGTTAACAACACAGATCCTCACTGTGACACTGATTTCACGTTGTGGAGGATTTAATGTGTAACAGAGAAGTAATGACAGCAGAGCTTTGTTACGAAGCTGTGCTGGAGACGAAATGGGAAAATCTGTGTGTGTGTCTGTTACACACCTGTCTGTGGTTGCTAAGGTGATAATGTTTTCAGATGGATCCATCTCTGTAAGAGAAAACACAGATGTGATCAAAGACTTTTTAAAACTGATAATAAACTCTTCTTCTTCAGGTTTTAATAAACACATGTCCTCTCTTTCCAACTGTTAATGTGAATATTTATAATATAAAAAAATAATAATATAAAATAATAATATTTAATAATAATAATTAGTTAGTTAACGTACTGCTTTATTAGAGTCTGAAATTGAAGTAGAAGATGAGACACAATTATAACACAAAACGCAATGTTTTCATAAACTCTTGGAGTATCTGAGGTGTGAACATGGAATAAATTGTTACCATGGTTGCTGAGCGTGCTCAGTTCCATCCTCACAGTCTGCTGCTTGTGTTTATTGACAGGATGAATGCTGACTCCCTCCTCCCACAGTAACAACCAGGCATCAAAGAAAAACGAGTCTTCACCCACTTCAACAACAGACACTTTGCTGGCAGCAGAAGCCCCTCCCACCTCTGCATAAGAGACACCTGCTGGGAGAATCACCTGAAAACATGAAGACAGGTTGTATGGTCAACTTTTGTTGACGTTACAAAGAGAGTTCAGGTTATATTGATAACAAGTGATTAGTTAACTCAATCTTAAACTTCAGTTAACTCGAAAACTTAAACTCCAGTTAATTTGACCACTTAAACTTCAGTTAACTCGATCGCTTACAAACTTGAGCTCACCTTCAAGATGTGGGTCAGGTGACTCAACAGTGCCTCCTGGTTGTCAGCTGCACAGACCAGCTGATCGCTGAGCGTCACCATCTGAAACTGATGATCCTCTCTGAAACACAAAGGTTTTTTATTCAGAGCTTCTGTCTGTTCAGTGTTTCTGCTCTGACAGCTCATCTAGTTTTAATTATTTTTTACTACCTCAGGGAAGATTAATATTTATATGAGCCTGCAGTGACCCAGAGTCTCCACCAGAGGGACCTGTTAAGCAGTTCGTACAGTTTGTCTCTATCTGTCAGGCAGAGCATCAAAGTGACTTGATGCTCTGCCTATCAAGTGTGGCTGTGGTTCAGTGGTAGACTTGGTCTACTCTCAACAGAAGGTCTGGGGTTCGATCCCGCAGACACACGGGGATGTGTGTTTGAGAAAAGACACTTAACCCAAAGTTGCTACTGCTGCTTCAGCGGGTTGTAAATGTGTATGAATGGATGAGTTAATACTGATGGACTCTTTACTCAGCAGCCTCTACCATCAGTGTGTGAATGTGTGCGAGTTGTCAAAAGACTAGAAAAGAACTTAATCTCAGTATCGGTAGTATTTACCCTTCTTTGAGGAACACAGAGAGAACCTCTCGCAGGTCGAGGACGTCGCACGCTGCAGAGTTGTTTTCTGACGAGAACAGAAAACGATCTTCTTCCAGTTTACCATGAAGCTCTTCCTCCTCTTCCTCAACTGCATATACACACATGCACACGCACACGCACACACACAAGCACACACACACACACACACACACACACACACACACACACACACAAACACTATGAATTTGAATTAGAGTTTAAGTGTACACAACTCGTTAGGATAAGGGACAAACCTTTCATATACTCAGTTTTATAAAAGCATCAAAGAGAATCTGGAACTTTTTTGTCCTCTGAGAGCCACCGTACAGTCGCTACCATGACTCAGAATCACGGAGAGGCAATACAAGTTATACACTAAGTAATATTTACTAATATAAACTCTTTGTGGTGTTTAAAATTAATATAGGTGAGTCACCCTACCTGAGGGGGCGTAGTCAAGCCTCCTATTAGTCGACTGTGGCAGGTATGGCGGGACCACTTTAAAAAAAGCAGAATAAACACACCTGAATAAAGAATGACATCCAGGTATTTCAAACAGTAAATCTGAGTGACCACACCCACCAGTGATGTCACAGTGTGCTGGAGAACACCAGAATGTTAACTTGTACATAAGGTGAGTACAGCAAGGTGAGAAGACCAACCAAAGGGGTTGTGTTATTGTTACTTTAAGTGTGTGTGTTTCCTGTTTACTTATTGCCTTTATGTAACGTGTTTGTATGTTTGTGTGTTACCTGTGTGTGTGTGTGTGTGTGTGTGTGTGTGTGTGTGTGTGTATTACCTGTCTGCAATTAGTGTGTGTTACTTGTTTGTGTGTGTTACCTGTTTGTGTGTGTTACCTGTCTGCTACTTGTGTGTTTGTTACTTTTTTGTGTGTTATCTGTTTGTGTGTGTTACCTGTCTGCTACTTGTGTGTGTGTTACTTTTTTGTGGGTGTTACCTGTCTGCTACTTGTGTGTGTGTTACCTGTTTGTGTGTGTTACCTGTGTGTGTGCTATTGGTGTGTTTGTGTTACCTGTTTGTGTGTGCTATTGGTGTGTTTGTGTTACCTGTTTGTGTGTGCTATTGGTGTGTTTGTGTTACCTGTTTGTGTGTGCTATTTGTGTGTTTGTGTTACTTGTCTGTGTGTGTTAGCTGTCTGCTACTTGTGTGTGTGTTACCTGTTTCTTACCTGTGTACTCATTGAGGCGTAGCAGCTCGGTCTGCAGAGCCTGATTGGCTCTCTCAGCCAGCAGGATGGGGGAGGGGTTTTGAGGGTTTGATTGACACACCTGTAGAGCGGTAAAACTGTGCGTTTACATGGGATAGCTTGATACGATTAAGTCATATACCGATTTGCTACTCAAACGGACAGCTGTCACTTGTCTGAGTATATATGTCAATCAGAGAATCGTATAAATGGTCGGAGAATGGCTGACTCCGCTACGTGGCGCTGTACCCCTTTCAACTAGTGGTTATAGATCCACTTCCGGTTGACCTATACGTCACAGCAACAACAAACTATCTGGTGGCATTCAAACAAAGCTGGCGTAGGAGGAGATGGACGACGCTACAGCTACGTACATTTCGTGCATTATTTACATTCTAATAATGCATTTTAGAAGAACAACAGATCTTTTGGCTGCGGCGATAACAGCAGAAGGACGCCGTTTCCGGCAACAACACTACTATTTATTACGTCGTCTCCTTCCACTTCTAGGTGAAAGCCCCGGCAGAAATTCTCAAGCATGCGCAGAACGCAAAATCCGATGACGATACGATGGCTGAGTTTACACGCCGTTAGTTTGCCGACTATGAACGACTTATGTACGAGTTCTTTTCCGATTATGAGATGTCCATTATGGGCCGATTTTGGTTCGATGTAGGTCGGACTAAGATGTTTACATGCGTTTAAAAAGTCCCAACAGCGTCTGATACGATCAGAAATTCGAATATCTAGCGCCATGTAACCCTACTTGACTCAGTTCAACACCTGTATGATTCACACCTGTTGGGATCCCTGACTGCACAGGTTTCACTTCACGTTTAATTTTGTCTTATTTTGCAGTGGGTGAGGTGTGTTTGAACTTCAGGTAAAACACGGATACATCATAAATAAACAACATAGTTTATCTATAATAACTTCTCTTCCAAAAACATTTAGATTTGTGTGTGTGTGTGTGTGTGTTTGCGTGTGTGTGTGTGTGTGTGTGTGTGTGTGTGTGTGTGTGTGTGTGTAGTTAATGGTTATTGATCTATGAGATTAGAGTCATAAATGAACCTTTGCTCCAGAGCAGATCAGAGACATCGTTTCTTCTACATCGTCTCCACACACCACCTGACGTAGCCTCTGAAACACACACACACACACACACACACACACACACACACACACACACACACACACACACACACACACACACACACACACACACACACAATATTGAAGTCAATTATGAGCTGATGTTTCTTGATGTGTTAAACATGAACATGAATGTTTTAGTCTCTTATGAAAATTGAACTCTAACATGAAAACTGTGAAAGTTAACGAGTCCGAGTCTCTAAAGGTAACAAGACTCACCTGATCCATTAGAGGGAGTGACGAGGCCAGAGCGTGGACTCGTTTGTAGCGCCCCCTGCTGTATTTATCCTGGATGAACCTGGACCTCTCCTCATCCGACGAGTCCGGACGCAGCTGCTCCAACGCCGGCACCGCTGGAGCCCACACCTGATTGGCCAGCCTGTTACCGTAGGCAACAAACAGCTGGGAGAAGAAAAGGTTAAAGGTCATGAATTGTGTTTACCTATATGAGTCATCCCACCCTCACCTGTATGAGTGTTTCCCCCCCTCACCTGTATGAGTGGTTCAGTCCCCCCTCACCTGTATGAGTGTTCGCCCCCTCACCTGTATGAGTGGTTCATTCTCACCCTCATCTGTATGAGTGTTGCCCCCCTCACCTGTATGAGTGGTTCAGTCCACCCTCACCTGTATGAGTGGTTCATTCTCACCCTCATCTGTATGAGTGTTGCCCCCCTCACCTGTATGAGTGGTTCAGTCCACCCTCACCTGTATGAGTGTTGCCCCCCTCACCTGTATGAGTGGTTCATTCTCACCCTCATCTGTATGAGTGGTTCATTCTCACCCTCACCTGTATGAGTGGTTCAGTCCCCCCTCACCTGTATGAGTGGTTCATTCTCACCCTCATCTGTATGAGTGGTTCATTCTCACCCTCATCTGTATGAGTGGTTCATTCTCATCCTCACCTGTATGAGTGGTTCAGTCCACACCTTGTTGTCCATCTTCAGACTGCGGACCTTGGACAGGTTGCTGCTCAGAGCTCGATGCTGACCTAAAAACAGGAGCTGTTAACATCTTGACGTTTGTAAACCAGGTGTGTTCCACTCAGTTGTCTTAATTGAACAGCTCTTTTTCAGCCTCTTTGATTGGTCTGTTAGCTCGTACCTGCACAGGCTTGACAGACGACCAGCAGAAGGTTGACTGACGCCCACTCAGGATTGGCTGAGCCACAGTCACCGCACACTTTGTTGTCCGGGTTTTCCCAAAGACGCAGCGCCACATGACTGCAGGAAAGAGCACTGCGTATAGATGAGGATAGACCCTCCAACCAGGCAGCCAGGTCCTTTGATGAATCAACTGACAGGCTGCAGACATCAAGAGAGGCCAGAGAGACAGAGGAGGCGACCACAGAGAGGAAAGAAAAAGAGAACAGGAAGAAGAAAAAAACAATGTATTAAATATTTGTTATATAGACAGACAGACAGACAGGCAGGCAGACAGACAGACAGACAGACAGACAGACAGACAGACAGACAGACCCTTACTTGAAGCTCTTGTACGGAGTGATGAGGGTAAACGAGTGTTTTCCTGTAGATTTCACGGTGGCCACGTTCAGAGGGATGGAGAAGGAGGCGATGCCCAGCTGGAAGCCCTCCTTGTTTGGGTAAATCCAGAGGTCATGACCCCATAGTGCGGCATAAACTCGGCTCCGTGGGTCCTTGATTGTGATTTGTCCATGGAGCTCGGGGGGGGCAGGACTTGGCTGGCCTCGAGATGCCAGCAGAGATGTGACCCAGCCTTCATGAACCTCTGAAAAAACAAGAAGGAGAATTAAGAATTATCAAATGCCAACCTGATCCTGCAAAACATCAACAGTGGAGCATAAAAGCAACATCATGTTTCATTTCTCCTACAGCTGGACATGGAGCAGAGCTGCTTCACAGCTGGTCCTCAGTGCTGTAGGACAACCTGCCTGACCCAGTTGACATACCTGACAGGTTTGTGTGTGCCAGTAGAGTGTTTATTAAAGAGTGTAGAGGGTGCAGGACCCCAGCAGCATGTATCTCACCGTCACTATGAGCCATGAAGTCATAATGTTTCTTCCTGAAGTAAACCGAGAATCTGCCTTTATCCTGTTTCTTTATGTTGGTGATACTGGAGACATGAAAGAGCAGCTCACTGAAACGGTCCTGTCAACGAAACAAACACAGCCCTCAATACACAGACAGAGAGACAGACAGGCAGACTGACAGATAGACAGACAGACAGATAGACAGACAGACAGACAGACAGACAGACAGACAGACAGACACGTAGGCAGAAAGACTGGCCGGCAGACAGACAGGTACGATACACTGACTTACTGTACGTTTTTTCCACAGGGACATCAGCTGTCCATCCAACGATGCCCATAAAACATTGTGTCTGTTCGAGAAACACAGAAAATATGAAGCCTGTTCATCCATCCGTCATCCAACCATCCATCCATCTATATAGCTATCTATCTATCCCTCATCCATCCATCTATATAGCTATCTATCTATCCCTCATCCATCCATCTGTGTTGGATGTATTTACCTGAAGCCCTTCCAGACGTCCAGCCAGCTTGATCGAACCACTGCACTGTGTGGCGTTGAGCCCTTGCTGCCTCCTTTCTTCCTGGACACTCTGATGGTGGCGGCTCTGCAGGACAAACACACTCAAGGTCTTTAACTGCACAAAGTTCAACACATTGTGATCACATGGACCTTTTAGAGGTAGTTCTGAACTGGTAAAGTCAAATATTGTGAGATCTGGAAGACAAAGAAAAACAAGCTAAAGCTTTGTTTCTACTGAATGGAGATGAAAGAGAACTAAAGGTTCATAGAGTTAGTTGTTGACTGTTTTCACTGATGTCTAAAGACTTGTAAAGATAAGTAGTCATCTGATGTGAGAAAGACTCTTCTGAGTGCTGTGAATACTCAACCAGAGAACTGTTCAGGGCTGCAGGCTGAGCCCCAAATTCACCTTCAGAGCATTCAGTCCTTACTGCAGAGACCTTATAACAAAGTCCCCAGAAGTCTGGACTTATAGTGAACAGAAATGGAGCTGTGGGCTTGTTTGAAAATGTACCTTGGGGTCTTTTGTTTCAGAGGCTTTCCTGACTGAGGCAGGGGAGGAGGCGGGGCCGGTCGGTTGGGGATCAGACAACCTGAAGGACTGAGTGGTTTGCTGCCAAACATGGAAATTAAAGAAGAGTTAGCTGCTGAGGACATTAGCATGTTAGCAGTAACTGTAACAGTAACTTTGTTCATACCTGTTGGAGTTAGCCGTAATGGCAGCAGGATCTCCATCTGTTGGACCGTCTGCACCAGAGTGGGTGATGCTTACTCCTGGATCTTCTTCCTCATTGGAAGAGTCAGTATCAATTTCATCCTGGCTCGCCCAACTAGCCATAACGGTGACATACGGATCCTCTCCTCGGATTGGATAAGGACTCTGCTTTACACCTGGAACCAGAACAGAGCGGAATCAGACTGGCTGTGGGGTCAACACAAGGAGGACACCTTGGTCCTTTCCGAATAGTCACAGTTCAGTAGGCAGTACGTACTATTCAGTATGGAGTTTCAGTATGCTGAACTTTCATGGTCATTCAGTATGCATTGTTTGGGTCCACCTCAGTATACTAAACATTTCAGCATGGATACTAACTTCCGGGTTTTATGCAGTATGGATCGGAGGCGTGCTTTCAGGAAATGAATTGTATTTTACCACCCACAATGCTGTGCAAAATTAAACGTAAATCATCCCGTCACGTCCGCCTCCAAATCAAAACAAACGAGCGTGGATTAATTGAATACATTTTTAATCTAGAGTTAAAGTCCCGACTGAAATCCCTACTTTTAATTAACAACAGAAAATATAACAAATATCTGCATTATTATAAAACCCTTTCTCCCTCTATTTAAATAATGATTTCACTATTTAAATGTGTATTTATTGGTTTATTTTACTTTATATTCTGTATATTACTGTCTTTCATTTGTACTTTCCTTTATGTACTGTATGTTATTTAGTTATTTAATCTGCCTTTTACTTGATTTACATTGTGATATTGTTTTTTGTTTACCTGACTGTACATGCGCATTACTCCTCTTGAATAAAGCTAAACAAAAAAAAAGAATGGGTGGATGCGGCCGGTTCGGAAACGTAAATGACGTCACTTCCTTACTGAATGAATCAGAAGAAGTAGGAACAAATATCTGCCTACTGTGTGTGCATACTGAATAGTAGATACTAACAGTATGCAGCACGGGTAGTACCTACTGCCTACTGCCTACTGCATACTGAAAGATTGAGTATGTACTTGGCAATTCGGATACGGCCCTTGAAAAAAATCTCCTGTACCTCCATTTGTGGGCTCAGCAGTTCCCTCTAGTGGAGGTAATGTGACTCCTGAGTTCTGGTCTAAAGTCGATATCACCAGCTGTGACAGAGCCCCAACATCTGGACACATGAGGACAGAAGACAGCGCTCAGCCAATAAGGAAAAAAGTGTTTGTTAGTGTGTTGCCCTATTCAGCCAATGGGTGTGAACCCTCTGCTTGTTGTTTATTTTTCTCTTTCTCTGAGTGTGTGTGTACAGAGATGTTTAGGAGTATTGACCCCTAACGAGCCGCCCTCTGAGCGCTTCATGAAGCTGTCCATTTATTGTTAACTAAACACAATTTAAGAACTCAAAGCAGCAGATGATGTTTTAAACATGGAAGACCAGAAGGACTGGGTCTTTGGGAGAGTCCCCGGCGCTGGGACAGCTGACAGGTGAAACGTTTTTTTCAGATAAGGTTGCCTGGATGAGACCCGTCAAAAATGTCTCGGTTAATCTGAAGTCCAGATTCCTCTGACTGAGCACGGTTTTGAACATTGATTTTTCTCAAATGTAGGGTGGGGGGGGGGGGGGGGGGGGTGGTAGATCTTGTTGCCGCTAGATTACTCCTGAAATTGCCTAAAGGATTGTTTATAGGACAGCCAAAAGGCAGTTAGCTATTTTTATATGTTTTACATCTCACCACTCTGTAGAAGGAACAGTATGTGAGCACCGTGTTATTTCATAATGAAGTCACAAGTGTACTACAGCGTTTTTAGTCCTTTTCATGGATCGGCATGCACGATGGTTGTTACCAAAGTGCTGTTGTCCGAACGAGGAACTTTTAAAAAAAGTTTCTGTTTTAAGTTAATTGTTATTGTGTTAATGGGGCCTCATAAAGTTGAAGTTGAGTTGAGAAAGAAACGGATCACAGACCTCTGAGGCCTGAGGACTAATCAGAGTTTACAGAACAGTTTGCCATGTGGGGACTAACGCCTTAAAAATCAGAAACTAGTGAGACTGGCTTTAACCAGGTTTACTCTCTAAACAAAGCTCCACTGAGATCGTCTCTGTTCACTGATTGGCTGATTGATTGATTAATTAAATGATTGGTTACTGTACCTGTGTTAGGGTCTCCAGCAATACTCTGCAGTGAAGGGGGTGGGGCTGAGGGCGTGGCCTGGGTCGTCATGGAGCTGTCAGCTGGATTTGCCACACTGCTAACAATTCCTGCTAAACTTGGTATGTTAGCTAAAGAGCTAACAATGCTGTCTAAGTTAGTAGCACCTTTGTTAGAATCAGGTACAGGTAAAGGTGTGTCGGTGGAGGAGGAGTTTATTGTAACAGCAGCTGGGTTAGCAACAGTGCTAGCAGCTCCTGCTAAGCTAGGTATGTTGGTGGCTATGCTGTTCACCATGGTGTCTATGGAGGGGGGGGCAGACGGGGCCAGGGGGGCAGTCGGGGCTGGGGAGGAGCCACCGATGAAATTTGCAAATCCAGCCAATGACGGGATGTTGGTGGCGATGATGTCAGTGATGCCTGCCAGAGTCGGGAAGACGACGCCATTGTGAGGAGGAAGAGGAGGGGCTTCATCACCTGAGGTAAAGGATGCAGTGACATCATCATCAGACATCAGCTGACACACCTGACAATCAAAGAAACTAAATTGTGTGTCAATATAAAAAGAGTAGAGCTCTGAAGACTGGTGCTGTTATGTGCTTATAAAATAAATTGACTGAGGTTAAAACACAAATTCATGTCATCAACATTGAAACAGGACTAAGCTAAAATGATCTCATCAGCAGTCACAGGACAAACTGGTTTTAGAACATCCACAACAAACCGGTTCAACGGTTCAGATTAAAACCAGCAGCAACGCGTCAGACTTCACTCAAAAAGAAGAGGCTCCACAGTCACACTGCATACCTGTGCTCAGGTGATCTCCATTAGAGGATGCAGGTAGCAGGTCGTTCTCACCAACCAGGTTTCTAAAAATAGCACACAAAGTTTGATAAAAAATGGTGTCTAATGTAATTATGCGGATAAACAGGTGAACTTACCTGTCCAGAGAGGAGGCAGAGCCTGGACCGTCCCTCATATAACGATTCCGAGGCTTTGGGACAGGAGGAGGAGTCATCTGAGACAGACAGACAGGTGTAACTACAGACAGACAGGTGTAACTACAGACAGACAGGTGTAACTGCACTCAGACAGACAGGTGTAACTACAGACAGACGGGTGTAACTACAGGCAGACAGGTGTAACTACACTCAGACAGACAGGAGTAACTACAGACAGACAGGTGTTACTACAGACACAGGTGTTACTACAGACAGACAGGTGGAACTTCACTCAGACAGACAGATGTAACTATATACATACAGGTGTAACTACAGACAGACAGGTGTTGCTACAGACACACAGATGGAACTCCACTCAGACAGACTGGTGCAACTACAGACAGACAGGTGTAACTATAGACCGACAGGTGTAACTACAGACAGAAAGGTATTACTACAGACAGACAGGTGGAACTTCACTCAGGTGTAACTATAGACATACAGGTGTAACTACAGACAGACAGACAGACAGGTGTAACTACACTCAGACAGAGAGGTGTAATTACAGACAGACAGGTGTAACTACACTCAGACAGACTGGTGTAACTACAGACAGACAGGTGTAACTATAGACAGACAGGTGTTACTACAGACAGACAGGTGGAACTACAGACAGACAGGTATAACTACAGACAGACAGGTGTTACTACAGACAGACAGACAGACAGGTGTTACTCTAGACACACAGGTGTAACTACAGAGAGACAGGTGTTGCTACAGACACACAGATGGAACTACACTCAGACAGACAGGTGTTACTATAGAAAGGCAGTTGTAACTACACACAAACATGCAGAACTACAGACACACAGTTGTAACTACTGACAGGTGTGACTACATACAGACAGGTGGAACTACAGACAGACAGACAGACAGACAGATGGAACTACAGACAGACAGACAGACAGACAGACAGACAGACAGTTGGAACTACAGAAAGAGCGGTGTTACAGATAGACAGGTGTTACTACAGACACAGAGGTGTAACTACACTCACACAGGTGCAGCTACAGACAGACAGACAGACAGACAGACAGACAGACAGACAGACAGACAGACAGACAGGTGTTACAGATAGACAGGTGTTACTACAGATACTCACACAGGTGCAACTACAGACAGGCAGACAGACAGACAGACAGACAGGTGGAACTACAGAAAGAGGTGTAACTACAGACAGACAGACAGACAGGTGGAACTTACAGAAAGAGAGGTGTAACTACAGACAGGTGTAATTAGAGGTAGGTGTATCTACAGACAGCCAGGTGTTACAGACAGACAGGTGTAACTACAGACACACAGGTGTCACTACAGACACACAGGTGAGACTACACACAGACAGGTGTAACTACAGAACGATAGGTGTTATAATAGACGGACAGGTGGAACTACAGACAGACAGGTGCCCCTACAGACACACAGGTGTAACTACAGACACAACTTAATAACATTTGAAAGAATTAAACTTAAACTTCAGATGAAGAAACAACAAAACAAAAAAGAAAATCATGGTGTTCCTACCGTAACAAAAAATCCTCAACCACCGACACCGGGCTCCTGCTGCTCACCACGACGTCTGTTTACCTGTACCTGTCAAATACCAGTCTGACTGTCGCACGTCTGACTGTTCACTCGTCTGACTGTTCACCTGCATTTGAAGTCCAGCTTTCAGTTTCAAATGTTGACGCCTCAGATCTACCTGCACTATAAAAAACGTATCAGTCACATCTTGTATGTGTTTGTGTGTGTGTGTGTGTGTGTGTAAGGTGCAGCATACCTGAGCTCTTCGTCTCAGCTGTTATTTTCTGTGAATGTTTTTACAGTGCATTCAGCAACATGTCACTGGTCCAACCTGCTGCAGGAATGTAGGTGTGCGTGTGTGTGTGTGAAAGAGATCTTTGGCCTCAGATCATTTGGAGGCCGTTCTTTTTGTTTCTTTTCCTTTTTTCAAACTTTATTGAAACCGTTTGTATTTCTTTCTGCAGCGTCACTTAATGATTTCAAACTTGATTTAAACTGTCAGTGAGTTTTTACAGAGTGGTCGTCCTCTCAGTCACAATAATCTTAATTTTAAAACCTGATGAAGAAGAAAAATCACTGAAGTTTAAAGAACAGAATTAAGTCTCATGTTTTTAAAGACGTGTGTCAGACTCACTCAGAATAAAGACTCCCAGCTTCACCAGCTAACTTGGCTACTGGTGTTTCAATGCTACGAGCTGTCAGCATGTCCTTGTCAGGATTTCATCTGGTTAAGTATTTTGTTTCTTTCAGAGTTTAGATTTTGTTCATGTTTTAATTCTTAGTCTTCCCTGGTGTTACTTGTTTCCCTTGTGTGTTTCTTTATCTTAATGTTACCTAGATAGTGTTTAATGTGTTATTTTGTCATTTCCTATCCTTGTGTCCCTCTATGTTCTAGTGTGTATTATTGCTGTTACATTCCTAAGTTCTCTGTCATTAGTGTTCCCTGATTTATGTTGTAGTTCTTGTCATATTTCTAGTCTTAAATTTATTCCTGCCTCTGTGGGTCTTTTTCAAACCAGCCACCACACCCTATCCCTACCCACTACCCCTCTGTTTGCGCGTCCTCGCGGAGGGTCCGCCATATTAAGTCCATCCCAAACCAACTAGCGGGGATTGGTAATAGGTTATAAAACCCTCCACCAGCGAGTGTGCACTGATGCTTTCGGATCACGTGCAACGCCCATTGTGTCCGGTCGTCATGGATGAAGCAACCTGTGAGTTCAAGTGCCTACAAACACAGCTCAAACTAAGACAGGCATTTAAAATCGTCATACAGACGTTAATAACTTCAAATGTGTTTTGCATTGAGGATCAAATATGTTTATTTATTGTAAAGTGTTTCATATTTACAGGGACTGTTGCAAAAACAAAAGACTATTAAATCATGTTGCAGACAACTTTTCACTGTCAATATTTATTTTACTTTTCTACTTTTGATGTCTTTGTGAAATCTCAATTCAACAACAAAAAATACACTTTTTGCTGCTCTGATGTTCAACAATATTATCCTTGTCTTTGCATTAATTTAGGACACCCTGTTCTAAAAATTACAATAAATTAACTTAAATGATAACTTACAATAAACAATGTAGGCTCAATCTAATAGATGCGTTATAAGTCTGCACTAATATAACTTACTAAAGAAGAATCTAGGCTACGTAAATATTTTTACAGAATGCATTAGCTACAACTAAAAAAAGCTGTTCCTGCAAGATACCGCTGAGTAACCATGGTAACACACACTTCCTGTTTTCACCTGAGAGAGGGAAGTTTTTCCCAAAGCCTGGCGCTGTATTTCTACCCTACACCTTGATGAAGGGGACTTCATTCAGCTGCGAGTGTGGAAGGTGTAGGATTTGGTTTGAAAAAGGACCTGTGTTTCCCTCCAGTCTGATTGCTCTCATTGTCTTCACCTGTGTCGTTAGTCTCACCTGTGTCTGATTACCCACGTGTCTATTTATTCTCAGTGTTCCTCCCTTCTTGTTGTCAGATCATTGTTAGTTGTTGGATCTATGTGTCTCCCAATGTCTCCCAGTGTCTACTTCCTGTGCTTACCAGTTTTTTCCTTGTGGCTCCCTTGGTTAAAAAGTAAGTTTTTTGTTTGCCTTCTGCCTTTTTGTTTAAAATAAGGAGTTTTGTTTTCTGCACATGGGTCCTCCTCTTTGTTTTTTTGAAGAACCATGACAGTCCTATGAGTCTTAAACACGTGTGTCTGTGATTACCTGACTTGTCTCACCTGTTTCTGTGATTACCTGTCTCACCAATAAAAAGACTGTCATCACTGTTGGAGGCTTTAGCAGGAAAAACACAGGAACTCTGCTGTTGACACCTAGTGGACAAAACTGATATCACACTCGCACTCATGAGCGCACACACACACACGCACGCACATACACAGATGGTATTTTTGTGAGTTTTAAACTGTGTTCGTGTTTGTGTCTGTATGACTGTGTGTGTTGGAGTCAATGGTTGGACTCAGTTCACTTCCTGTGAAAGAGAGAGAGGGTGACCGCCAGAGAGGCAGATTGAAAACAGACGTTGCCCCCCCCCCCCCCCCCTCTCTCTCTCTCTCTCTCTCTCTCTCTGTCTCACTCTCTCTCTCCCCCCCACCTCTCTCTCTCTCTGAGTCAGTCTGTTGTTTCCATTCGTCCTCCATCTGGTATGAACTCAGACTTAAGAGCAGAAGATGAAAAAGGAGAAAAATAGTAGAAGAGCGGGGAAACCAGGAGAAACATAAGGGAGGAGAATAAGAAAAAGGAGAGGAGCAGCATCAGCAGGTTTGAACAAACTTTACTCTTTCTCGTCCGAAACTTGGAATCCACATCTCTGAGACTGAAATATCATACAGTGTAATAATCAAAGCTCCAGCACGTCTGAAACGGTCTCTAGGCGTTCAGATAGTTTCACTCGCTCATCTGTATCTATCTGACTCCAGAGTTTAAATGTGACCCCTCAGCTGATAGCTGTCGGTCTCTTTGTAACCTGCGTACCACATGAATACATGTTTCGTTACTTTAACATTGTTAATTATCTTCTGTAATCTTTGTTTTTAAAGAGGTGCTAAACAATTGAGTTATGAACCTTGGACATGTTGTGTTGTGATGCTCAGGTGAGACACATGTGGACAGGAGTGTGTGTGTTGTCACAGCTGTTCAGATGACCCTTTGTTATTCGACTCACTCTGCTTCCTGGTTAACACTAGAAAGACCAAGGCAGTCATTTTGACTGTTTTTTAATTTTGCAATGTAATAACTTACTTAAAATAAAACATATGTAACTACAGGACCATGACTTTTCCTAAATGTGTCTATATTTTATTCTAGCATTGTTATTTTATCAAAAACACAACATAAAATAGTTTTGAGTATTTATACCTTGAAAGTCCATAGCGGTCATATTGACTGCATGCATTGTAGCCAGTGTATCATTTCAGTATTCGCTACTTTTTCCCGCTCTTGAAGATAGAGGTGGGCGATATGGGAAAAATATCATATCACGATTTTTTTTTTTGGCAAAATCAAGATCACGATTTTATCACAATGTTTTTCATACTGACAAATTTGTAAGTTGCTGACCAGTTCAATCAAACTTATTTCCCTGTATAATGTTTTTAAATGCCCAAAAACTGCGCAGACAAGTTTAATCTATTTGAAAAACATCTTTGTAGGAGGTCTGGAGGTCTCTCACACAGAACATCTTTAACAACAGAAATGTCTTTCCCTTTAATTTGATCACTATTTATGCACAATTTGAAGGTTTTCCTCACCACTTTGAAATTATGATTTAGTTATGTGTCATCTTTTTATGTTCATCAGGAACATTTTCACGCAGTGAAGCATTCATTAAAAAATATGTAGACTTCAAGTTCTTGTGTTTCTGTTCTATTTTAGCCCTGCAGAGTTCCTACAGCTGGAGCTTCATACAGGCTCTGCAGCCTTTGTTGTTTTTTATGACATCATTGGACTAACTTTAGTTTAGTTTATATATAATCAAACATAATACAGAATGTTTTCATTCTGCGACACATGATCAAAGTAAGTTTTACTGACAAGAGTTTGATTCATAGAGGGGGCGGGACATTGTTGCTTGACAGACAGACAGTCACCATGGTTACTCACTCTCACCTGCCTGTTGCTTTGTAACATTGTTTAGCCTAATCCCTATAAATTCAGTTATCACAACAGGTGAGTTTTGGGTGGAGAGGATGATAGTAACTTTGAAAAACTGAGAGAGAGCAGAAAACACAGACAGCAACATTTTAAACACTGGGGTTATATCTCCCCTGACTCTCTGAGCTCCTTCCTGTCTGTCTCTGACTGTTAATGTCTCTCCGTGTCGCTATCTGAGATGTAGACTAATCTTAACTGTGCACACTATGCAGATAAGTTAACTGTTGCGCACAGCGTGTCGGTTTGGAAAAATATCAAAACAGTTGCATATAACAGAGATGGAGTTGTTTTTGCGGACTTTACTTTTAAGTTTCATTTTCACCGCTGCGGAGCAAAAGAGGGGGAGGAGGGAGACGCGTCTGTGTCGCAGCATAAACTGCAGAATGATAGAATAAACACATTAGTCCGGTTCTACGATCTCTCTGCTTTGGCAGATCGTCAGCAAGTTAAAATCCTTCACGATATAAGATCGTTATATCGCCCACCACTACTTGAAGGTGCGTATCGCTGTTGCCTAGCAACTATTGTTTATAACGCTCGAGCCAAGGAGGAAAGAAAGCTTACCCGCTTAAAACCATATAGAAAGAATAGGAGACATACATTTGAATTAATCAACATTGAAAAGGCAGAATAGAGTAAATTAGGATCTGATTTAGAACAGAATAGAACGAGATGTCAGGAAGGAGGAGGATTGCTGCCACAGAGGCTCCAGAGCCTTGATGAGGCACAGTCTGATGGAGGCGCAGGTTCGGATACGGAAAGTGATGTCTCCTGGTCTCTCTTCATCTGACGCTGGCTCTGAGATTGAACCTGAGAATGATACAGAGATCATTCCCATTCGCAAAAAACGCCGGCTGCTGTTCCCGTGGTTGTCGATAAACTATTCAAATTTCAAATTCATTAGAATTTAATGTTTGTGTCCTGAAGTTTATTAAACCTTTCACAACATTACAGATCCATTTATTTTTATATTTGATATTGATTATTGTAATGATATGCAAATAATTAGTAAACAGTCAAAATGACTGCTATGGCCTTTCTAGTAGTGATAGAATGCCGGTCATTCTAGTGTTAATACCAGAGTCTGAACCATACACAATAAATATAACGAGACGAAGCCATCTGTTCCTGCAGGGGGCGCTAGAGTCCAATCGATGGCAGTCTCCGTGCTGGAAATGCTGTCTCACCCTAACTTTCAGTCAACCTAACAACAGGCTGAGAGCTGGAGCTGAGGCAGGTTTTAAACCTCCTGACAAACTGTTACACCACGCCCACCTGTCAATCAGGTCAGCTACACGCCTTATTGTGAATAACTCTTATCCTTCATCAAACCAAAACGGATGAGTCATCAAAACATTCACCCCCCGTACAGTGTGTGTCGATCGAGACATGAGATAATCAGATGTATTTGTTTTTTGCACTAGAGTCTGGGTGCGTTCGAATTGTCCCTCCTATCTCCTTTCACTATCCACTTTACCTTAACCCCGCAAAAACGTCATGAGGTCAAGGAAAGATGATAGGAGAATTCATAAAGGACTTAGGGAAAGGCAATCTCGTTGCTCTGTCAATCCGACCACATTTTCCACTAGGCGACGTCATTAAATGTAACGGGCCAGCGGAGGTTAATGACGTGGGTCTGCTGTGTTGAAACTACAATGTTCAGAAAATGGACTACTAAAAGATCATCAAAAAATCTTTCCCCTGTGCCTTCTTACCGGTGAAATAATCCTAATTACCACGAGGAAGTGAAATAAAAGGCATATAGGCAACCAGGCTACGAGTAAGAAAAGAGAATCTGTATGATTGTATGAAATTAATTGTTACATTTCTGCAAGATATAACCTACACATAATATTTTAAGCATACAAATGCACAACTGCACAAAGCATTCTTAAGTGAATGAAATATGTTGAATAAAACATGATCTGTGTCACTTTACGATCATCGTTCATTTCTGTGAACGTTCGGATGCGCGACTCGCTTTAAATGTTGCGGCCGCAAGGAATTGTGGGGCGGCAAATCTCATCTCCTTTCATAAAGGATGGTCCAGTGTATCCTATGCTAAAGGAGGTTATAAAGGAAGCATTGACCCACCTTTCCTTAACTTTTAGAGAATTCGAATGGCTCTTATCATGGCCGCCACTTAAATGCTTCCGGGGTTAAGGTAAAGTGGATAGTGAAAGGAGATAGGAGGGACAATTTGAACGCACCCTCTGTCTCCTGCAGTGAGTCAGTCCCCATAGAGCTCCTTGTTAAAATGTCCAACTTTACAGCTGCACCAACATGACGACCTCTGTCGATGACTGTGGCCTGCAGCAGTAGTCTTCTTTAACGATGACTCAAATGACATCCCTGTCAGGCTCTGATTGGCTGTTTGTGAGTGAAATGCATCATGGAGGACATACCAGGCTGCTAGCTTTAAACAGATGTCTTTAATTCAACCAGGAGAGGTTACACAGCAGACAAGCACACACACACACACACACACACACACACACACACACACACACACACACACACACACACACACACACACACACACACACACACACACACACACACACACACACACACACACACACACACACATATATACACACTCTCTCTCTCCCACACACACACACACACACACAGACACACACACAAACACAAACACACACACGCAGACACATACAGAGTACAGTTCCTCTCTTATATCCAGAAATAAGAGAGCTACTGTTACTCCCATGTTTCTGTTTGCTGTCTTCTGATTGGCTGTAGGGAGCTAGGATAGCACACACACAGACGTTCATTAAAATGTTCATCATTATAATGAATAAACAGGTGATTCAATAAGTATTTAAGTCCCAGTTACTTTCATGTCTCTGCTGCCTAAGCCTCTGCAGCCTAAGCCCCGCCCTCTTACTGTTACCTGCTGTGTTCATGTTTTTAATGAGTCTCTGGGTGGATTGGGATTGTCCCTCCTATCCCCTTTCACTATCCTCTTTACCTTAACCATGGAGAAAACGTCATGAGGTTAAGGACAGATGTTAGGAGAATTCATAAAAGACTAAGGGAAAGGTTATCGCGTTGCTCTGACAATCCGTCCACATCTCCACTAGGCCACGTAATTAAATGTAACAGGCCGGCGGAGGTTATTGACGTGGGTCTGCTGCAGTGAAACTACAATGTTCAGAAAATGGACTACTAAAAGATCATCTAAAAATCTTTCTTACCGGTGAAATAATCCTAATTACCACGAAATAAAAGGCATATAGGCAACCAGGCTACGAGTAAGAAAAGAGAAACCATCAGCTTCCTGTCCATTCAGAAATCAACATCAGAATAAATGAGTGGATGAAATTAATAGTTACATTTATGAAAGATATACAGAATGTTTTATACAAATGTACAACCGCACAAAGCATTCTTATGTTGAATAAAACTTAATCTGGCTAAAAATGAATTCAAATTTCAAAAAGAATTCAAACGGCTCTTATCATGGCCACCACTTAAATGCTTCTGGGTCATTTCACTCAGTTAGGAACCTTCTTAAGCAAACACAAGTCGAATGCTCCCTCTGATCTGCTCCTTCAGACACCAGAAACTTTAAGGGCTCATTAAACGGGACAACCAACAGCTAGCTTAGCATTGCCTAAATAGCCTACTGTCTAAATGAGACTGGAGCTAATGAAAGCATGCTACGAGTGAGTTGTTAGCATGCTTACAGTGAGGTGTTAACATGCTAAGAGTGAGGTGTTAGCATGCTTACAGTGAGGTGTTAACATGCTTACAGTGAGGTGTTAGCATGCTTACAGTGAGGTGTTAACATGCTAACAGTGAGGTGTTAGCATGCTTACAGTGAGGTGTTAGCATGCTAACAGTGAGGTGTAAGCAGCACATAAAGAAGTAGATCATGGGGGTTTCTCCTGCTCTGCTCGAGGCTGAGCTGCCCACAGGAAATACTTTGCTGTTTATTTTCTTCTTCGGTGGTCAGCTCACATTCCTGCCTCACTCAGCATCAATGAGGCCTCTGATTGGCTCACATCCCAGGGGAGGGACTCTGATTGGATGACCGCATGTTCTTTTTCTCTCTGGATGAAGACGAAGAAAAAGCCCAAATCCCCCTGTGGAAAAACACACACCCACCCACACACAGACAGACAGACAGACAGACACACACACTCACACTCACACTCACACTCACACTCACACTCACACACACACACACACACACACTCACACACAGTCAGAGGAATGTGTCTGCTTGAACCATCACAGTTGAAATGTTTTAACAGACGTCTGAAGTTTTTAAACATTTTTATCACACTCTGAAGAAGAGCACATCGGCTCCAAGTGTAACCTGCTAATAAATCCTTTAACGGCAGCTCGTTGTTGTGCCAATCTTTTCTGTTTCTTTTTACCTGTTTGTTTTTCTATCCATCGCCCAATGAGAGATGTGCCTTTATTTTTTAATTTTCTCAGCTGCTGCTGGTGGTGTTGTGGTGGCTGTTGTTCTTTTCATTGTGTTTCCTGTTGTTATTGTTATTTTCATTGTGGTTCCTGTTGTTGTTGTTGTTCTTTTCATTGTGGTTCCTGTTGTTGTTGTTGTTGTTGTCATTATTCTTTTCATTGCGGTGCTGCCATCAGCTGCTTCGATATCAAACCTACACTGTAAAACACAAAGTCAAATCTAAAATCCATCTTTGTTTATTCTTCTGTTTCAACATTAAAGTAAAAATGTAATTTGAAAATCCTCAACCAATTAGACATCAGAGTAAGTCTTTTATCCTGAAATGTGTCCTCTGTCTGGTTGTGTTTAGGACCGTCGTCCATGATGGCCTTCATCAAAGCAGAAACAGGAAGTCTGATTACGCTGCACTTCCTGCTGGGTGAGAATCAACACCTGTCACACTTTTAAGATACCTGTCTGTCTGTCTGTCCTTACCTGTCTCTCTCTGTCTGCAGGTGTGTTCCTGGTTCTTCCTGAAGGGGGCGTCAGTTTGGAGCTCCAGCCGTCCTCCTCTGAAGTTCTGCTCGACACAAATTCCAACTTTACTGTGGTCAGTGCCTGTCTGTCTCTATAGGTGTTTCAGGTACCTGTCTGTCTGTAATGTACCTGTCTGTCCCTGCAGGTGTTTCAGGTACCTGTCTGTCTGTAATGTACCTGTCTGTCTCTATAGGTGTTTCAGGTACCTTTCTGTTTGTAATGTACCTGTCTGTCTCTATAGGTGTTTCAGGTACCTGTCTGTCTGTAATGTACCTGTCTGTCTCTATAGGTGTTTCAGGTACCTGTCTGTCTGTAATGTACCTGTCTGTCCCTGCAGGTGTGTTCAGGCTGGAGTCAGGTGACCTGGCGGCTCCCTCTGAGAGACTTTCAGGAGGTCGGGGTGGATGTGGACAATCAGGGCTCCAGCAGTATTCTGCGGCTCTTTAACGCCACCTGGAGGAATTCTGGGAGGTACACCTGTGAGGAGGAGTTGTCCGCCCAGAGTAGAGAGATTGACATCTTCATACCTGGAAAAGGTGAGCGAGGTGTTTTTCACAGGTTCATCCAGTCCCTGGTACCTGTGAGCCTTGAGACTGAGCCTTACCTGTCCCCTCAGGTGCAGAGGAATGGTTTGTCCCGCTCGGTCCAGGTGTGGTCATGAAGGAGGCGGAGGAAGACACCATCCCATGCGTGGTGTCCGACCCACGGCTCAACGTCTCACTGTTCCAACGCCCCGGTAGGACACCTGTTTCCGGGACGATCTACGAGCCGGGCTTCGGCTTCACGGGTCGTCTGAACGACACGTCGTACGTGTGCTTGGCCGTCCATGGAGACGAGGAGAAGGAGTCTCAGGTGTACCATGTGTTCAGCATCATAGGTGTGGAGTTCAGAGACTGGATGGCAGATTAGACCAGATTTGATAAGACATACTGTGGATTCTAACCCCTCCTCTCTGTACCTGTCTCTCTCTCCACCTGTCTGTCTCTCAGTGCCTCAGCAGATGGAGGTGGAGCTGACGGTGTCCAGCGTGGTTTTGAAGCAGGGGGAGGATCTTACAGTGAACTGCACCGTCAGAGACACTGAGCTGGTCTTCTTCACCTGGGACTTCCCCCGTAGAGAGGTGCCTGTCTCTATCCATCTGTACCTGTCTGTCTGATCCATCAGGTCTGTGAACTTTGACCTCTTGTCTTGATTCAGGAAATTGAGCCTCTGACAGAGTTTCTGCAGAATCGGATCCGCTCCGTCGTAAACATCTCCACTGCAACAGTTGAGGATTCTGGTAGGTGATTTTAGAGACTGCCTGATGGCCTGAACTGAGGGAACAATTATCCAAAATTGACATCAATCAGTTACTATGGTTACCTAAAACCAGCTGTTGTTGTTTGTTTGTGACTCTGTAACCATGGTGATGTGTGCTTGTGTTCCCTGCAGGTGTGTACGTGTGTGCTGTTCAGGAGACAACGCAGGGGGAAACCGTAATGAAAAATGTGACAGTTACAGTACTGGGTGAGAGAAAGACAGACAGACAGACAGACAGACACATGGAGAGACAGACAGACAGACAGACACATGGAGAGACAGACAGACAGACAGACAGACAGACACACACATGGAGACACAGACAGACAGACAGACAGACACACACATGGAGACACAGACAGACAGACAGACAGACACATGGAGAGACAGACAGACAGACAGACAGACACACGCATGGAGACACAGACAGACAGACAGACACATGGAGAGACAGACAGACACGTGGAGAGACAGGTGATAGACAGACAGACAGACACATGGAGACACAGACAGACAGACAGACAGACACATGGAGAGACAGACAGACACGTGGAGAGACAGGTGATAGACAGACAGACAGACACATGGAGAGACAGACAGACACGTGGAGAGACAGGTGATAGACAGACAGACAGACACATGGAGAGACAGACAGACACGTGGAGAGACAGGTGTTAGACAGACAGACAGGTGGAGAGTGAGACAGACAGACAGGTCATAGAGGTGACCTGTCTCTCTCTCTTTCTCTGCAGAGCGGGGTTATGTCTACCTGTGGGGCCCAGGTGAGACCAACCTGTCATCCCTCCGTCATCACTTGGTGGAATTCAGTGTGGAGGTCGACGCCTACCCTGTCCCAACAGTCCTCTGGACCAATGACAATAAGACCATTGCCACGGAAACCACTTCTATCACCACCAGACACCTAAAAGGGAGCAGGTAGACTCTCTCTGATTGGTTTATTGATTACTGATTGATTGATTGATTGATTGATTGTTCAACTGATTGATTGATTGATTGTTCAACTGATTGATTGATTGATTGATTGTTCTACTGACTAACTGACTGACTGACTGATTGATTGATTGATTGATTGATTGATTGATTGTTCAACTGATTGATTGATTGATTGATTGTTCAACTGATTGATTGATTGATTGATTGTTCTACTGACTGACTGATTGATTGATTGTTCAACTGATTGATTGATTGGTTGATTGATTGATTGATTGATTGGTTGATTGATTGATTGTTCTACTGACTGACTGATTGATTGATTGTTCAAATGATTGATTGATTGCAGGTATGTTAGCACGCTGACGCTGGATCGAGTGCAGATGGATCAGACAGGAAGTTACAAAGTGACTGTATCCAATGACGACGACATCCAGGAGATTGTCTTCAACTTGGAGGTTAAAGGTCGGGGAGATAGACAGCCACTGTGTGTGTGTGTGTGTGTCTGTGTGTGCGTGTGTCATTGGCTCCTGGCAGCTAGAGACAGAACACACTAGAAAATACACCACAATAAAACATGAGAGTCAAGAGCTATGTAGCACAAATGTTTGCTGCCATTTTGGAAAAACTCTGTGTCTGTGTTTATGTGTGTGTTTGTGTGTAGCGCCCCCTAGGATAATAACCCTGTCAGAGTTGGGCAGTAAAGCCGTGCTGTGTGTCAGCGAGGGAGCTCCGCCCCCATCTGTCACCTGGTACACCTGTCACTTGCACAGGTAAACACCACACACACACACACACACACACACACACACACACACACACACACACACACACACACACACACACACACACACACACATTTAGGGCCTGATCTGCTATAGATGGATTTTTAGAGCTCCAACATTGTACATCATGTTCTCCCTCTATCATCTCTGAGTCTGTGGAGAGAAGCTTTCTGCAGCTCTCTGCTACTCGAGACTGAGCTGCACTCTCACTCTGACGAAGCTGCACTCTCACTCTGACTGAGCTGCACTCTCACTCTGAC
>NC_089208.1:7175126-7180126 GCF_963930695.1 Labrus bergylta
GAGTGTTGACTTGTTGACATGTTGTGTTGACATGTTAAGTTGACATGTGTGTTGACATGTTGAGTGTTAATTTGTTGACATGTTGTGTTGACATGTTGAGTGTTAACATGTTGAGTGTGTTGGTTGTCCACAGTGTGTACACAGGGACCTGGCAGCGAGGAACGTGTTGGTCTATGAGGGGAAGCTGCTGAAGGTTTGTGACTTTGGTTTGGCTCGAGATCTGAAGAAGGAGCAGGACTACATCGCACGAGGAAACGTAATCCAAAATCTTATTGATACAAAGATTTGTAATGGAAAATATCTTTATAAGAGGTGATCACCTGACACACCTGAGGGTCACACCTGAGGGGCCACACCTGAGGGTCACACCTGAGGGGACACACCTGAGGGTCACACCTAAGGGTCACTCCTGAGGGTCACACCTGAGTCATGTAATCGTTCTTGTTCTCAGAGCTTCCTGCCCATGAAGTGGATGTCACCTGAAAGCATCTTCCAGAACATCTACAGCTCTCAGAGCGACGTATGGTCCTATGGAGTCCTCCTGTGGGAGATCTTCTCTCTGGGTGAACACACACACATGCTCTCACACATGCTCTCTCTCTCTCTCACACACACACACACACACACACACACACACACACACACACACACACATACACCAACTGTGATACCTGTCTTGTTCCAGGTGTTAGTCCGTACCCTGACCTTCCGATGACTCACAAGTTTTTTTCTGCTCTGAAGAAAGGATACAGGATGAGTCAACCTGACCACGCCCCTCAGGACATGTAAGACACAAAGCTAACAAGTGTTAGCATGCTACCATGGTTACAAAAATGAGAGGGGGTTGACGAGGTGTCTATGATCAGGTTTGAAAGTCTGGGAGGGGCTTATAAAACCTCTAAATTTGGAAGGGGAGGGGCTTCGTAAACCCTCGGAGTGGAGAGGGGAGGGGATTATCTAACAATCTACAAATTGTGATTTAGTGAAATGGTGTAACGTGTGTCATTGTTTGTTACGAGACTGAAAAACAAGACATATTACAAACATCAAATAAACGAGGTAAACAGCCAGCAGCCAATCAGAATCCAATATTCAGTGTGACGATGGTTTAAACTGTACATGTCGTTTCTATATCTCTGACGAGTGTGTGTGTGTGTGTGTGCGTAATTTTAAACGTATGTGTGATTTTAAACGTGTGTGATTTTAAATGTGTGCGTGATTTAAATGTTTGTGTGTGTGATTTTAAACGTGAGTGTGTGATTTAAATGTGTGTGTGATTTTTTCAGATTTGATCTGATGAAACTTTGTTGGGAGGAGAAACCTGAAGGCAGACCTGCTTTCTCCTCATTGGCTGTTTCCGTGGGCAACATGTTGACTGACGACTACAAAAAGGTGACAAACACCTTTTTAATATTCTTAATGTGACGAGATCTGTTTACACATCTGTTTACACATCTGTATATCTGTTTACACATCTGTATATCGGTTTACACAACTGTATATTTGTTTACACATCTGTTTACACATCTGTATATCTGTTTACACATCAGGGGCGTTTCAGAAAGCAGGTTGAACAAACTCTCAGTCTAACTCTGAGCTCTGAGGTGATCTATCCTCAGGTGAGCTCTGAGGATCAACAGCTGATTAGAGTTTGTTAAGTCATCTCTGAGTAGGTTCACTCGATGTTCAGCGTGTGCACCAACACGATAAAAAGCCAACATGAATGGAGCCCTGATAGAATGATTCACCGTGGCAACAGGAGACAAAAAAGAGATCCTCGTACCTTAACCATCTCGAGATATAGAAACATCTTCATGAGGACATACGGAGAATATGAAGAGGTTTTAAGAAGGAAACAAAGTAACACTGCTGCAGCAGTAAAAGAGCGAGGAGAGAAAACAGCTGCTCGCTTCAGCGCGTAATGAAGTCTGTTCATTTAATATTTAATCAGAATTATAATACTGCAGGTCAAAACTGGTGGAATGGTTTTAAACCTACAGTTTATTTTCATTAAGATGAAATCCAGCAGAAGAAAAGAGACTTTAAAACAGCTCAAAATGAAAAATAAGAACAACAACTCAGAGTTTGAATTAAACCTGCTTTCTGAAACGGACCTCTTATGTTTCCACATCTATAAACAACCTGTCGTGTTTTTGTTTTTGTTTTTTTCAGCGGTACCTCCAGCTGACTGAAAGCTTCCTGAACAGCGACAGTCCGGCAGTTGTTCGATCCAGATTTGCTCCAACACACACACACGGTCAGACACATACCCACACGATTAAAAATGTATTCAATTAATCCACGCTCGTTTGTTTTGATTTGGAGGCGGACGTGAAGTGACATTTTACGTTTAATTTCGCACAGCATTGTGGGTGGTAAAATACAATTCATTTCCTGAAAGCACGCATCCGATCCATACTGCATAAGACCCGGAAGTTGGTATCCATACTGAAATGTTCAGTATACTGAGGTGGACCCAAAAAATGCATACTGAATGACCACGAAAGTTCAGTATACTGAAACTCCCTACTGAAAAGTACATACTGCCTACTGAACTGTGGCTATTATTGTGCATTATATAGTGGACACGCCATTTTGTAGTGCTGTCCGAGTGAGCATGGTCATACCCTATATAGTCCACTCAATGTATCCCACAAGGCATTTTGAAAAGTATGTATGTATGAGCGATGGTCACTATGCGAGCAATATATACCATCATGCATTGCAGTTCAAAAAATTTCAAAGAGCGGAGAATGGCGTTTGACTCGGCTGTTCTCAAACGGACGAGAGGAGCGACCAGCATGAACACAGAAACTCAATAAAGTTCATATTCAGAGCGTTTTACTGAAATCTATGATCGGTTTGAATAAAGATTAAAAGATCGTCAACTTTAGTGATGTTAGTTTGTCCTAATGATGATGACAGACGAGAAACCAGAGTCTGTGAGCATTAATAATTTAGTTTTGGTCCGAAAATATGTCTCATGTAAAATTCAATATTTTACAAGTATTTATTATTTGTAAATGTTTCGTGAAAATAAACTGTTATCACTGAAATTCATGCTGTTATTTACCGTTGTTATTGATCCTCGGCCGTTGTTAAGCTGCACATTTTAGTTGCACGACAACAATGACGTCACTGTCAGCTGCCGGTGAGTGAATGAGTAGTGTCCGAAATGTTTTTTAATTTTGCTGAGTGAGTGCACTATATAGTCCACTGCATTAAACTCACTATATAGTGAAGAGGGAGTAGGGAATGAGTGAGTGATTTCGGACACAGACTCTGTGTTTCTTCCCTTCTGTGTCAGATCATTGTTGTAAGCTGTTGTATGTCGTATGTGAGTCGTATGTTGGATGTCAGTCGTCTTCTGCATGAGTGTTTTGACTTCTAGTTTTTGGTTTAAAGTAGGTTTTTTTTTTTGCCTTCTGCCTTTTTGTTAAATGAAATCCTTTTGGTTATTCCCCTCCACCTCCCCCTGTTTTACACACCGGACATGACATGTTAGCTGAAAGTTAGGATCTTGATTGTTATTGTTTTTTAATTGTTGTTATTATTTTTATTTTTGTTTGTAAACATGTTTTCATGCCCTCTAAGTCAAACATCTGTTGATGTTTACAGGAAGCCCCGTTCCTGAGGTAAATGTGCACCTGTTAGAGTCGGAGCCAGAGGAGGCAGGTCCCTCCCATGGTACTTACGTCATTCCCACCACTGACATCACCATAGAAACCATTGGGGGTGCTGCGCTGGACGCAGACAGGTAAGAACACCTTAAAAAAAACTGTGACCTTTAATTTCAATCAAACTTTATCGTTCATGTCAATCAAACTTTATCGTTCACATGTTTTCTCTACCTTCTGTGTGCAGATTTCCTGAAACAAAGTATGTTAATTATTATCATTAATAACTGATGATAATAACAATGATGTTTCTGTCTGCAGCCCTCAGATGTCAGAGTCTCAGGACCCACCAGAAGCACAGGAAGGGACATCATCAGAGGACAGACAGGAAGCTGAAGAGCCTTCCTCTTCCTCCCCCAGGCGTGATGAAGAGGAGGAGAGCTGCCTTTGAGCTGTTGAATTAACCAACAATATTCCTGGCAAGCAGAGCCGAGGGTTAAAGTAAATGACAGTCTTCCTGGCAGGCAGAAAGGAGGGTTAAAATAACCAACTGTCTTCCTGTCAGGCAGAGCCGAGGGTTAAAAATAACTAACTATCTCCCTGGCAGGCAGAGCCGAGGGTTAAAAATGTAACTTAGTGTGTCCCTGGCAGGCAGAGCCAAGGGTTAAATTAACCATCAGTCTTCCTGGCAGGCAGAGCAGAGGGTTAAATTAACCAATTGTCTCCCTGGCAGACAGAGCTAAGGGTCAAGGAGGATTTAAAGTGACCCAAGAAGCAGCTGGTTCAATCTTAAAAGCATCATATGACATCAGGTGTTTTTTACCCACAGCTCTGACTGTCAGGCTGCTTCCTGTTTACAGTGCAGCAGGTACTGATGGTTCATCATATTCAGTGTCATTCTTTGTGTATCTTTGAAGTCTTTGTGTATATCAGTGATTATAAATGTTTCTATCTGCTCTGTGTTTATTCAAACTGCTTCAGACAAACATAAATAAAAGCTAGATATCTGAGTATAACCCAACACTCAGTCAGTCTGTCTGTCTATCTGTCTGTCTGTACGAGGAACATATGAAAGTCTCTGATGTTCTGGGCAGCCTGAACCTCCATCAGAGGGGGGAAAAACAAATTCCTTCAAGAGAGGACAGAGAGGACAACGGTCAGAGCTAGATCCACTTTGACTTCCTCACAGTTTGTCTGTTCCACATATGTAACAAGGAAAGCTGCTGGGTGCTGATTATTTTACTGGTTGCTTTAATGAAACTAGGAAGAGGACTCTCGTCGTGAACTAAAAGGTTACTAAACCATGAGATAAAACAGAAGGTTCAAATGGACTCAATAAAAGATCGGTAGAATGAATCCATCATTGAAGGTGTTCAGTCTGTG
>NC_089208.1:12337626-12392626 GCF_963930695.1 Labrus bergylta
GCCATGTTGGTGTCATTGAAAAACAAAATGAGCTTAAAGAAATGCCATCAATTAGAAACATCTCTCTATCTCTCTGTACTTGTCAGGTGTGATGTTTGCATTGATGTGGCCTTTTATTACACCATCCAGTTAAATGAATAAGAAGACATATTTCTTGAACGTTGAACATTTATGACCATGGCCAGCCTGGAGTCAAACAAGACGTTGTTTGCTTTCCAGTATGTGAGCTGATCATAGACTGATTTCATCAAATGAAATCACCAAAATCAGCCCATCATATCATGGGAATGTAAAATAAAGTTACAAGGCATAAACAACAAGGGCATTACGGTTATTACTGAAAATATTGAAAAAGGCAAACAGGAGAGGGATGTACTCCTCATTTTTCCCTCTGACCATCAATCCACTTCTCCTCACACACATCTGTCCATCCTCCCTCAATGGTGCAGCCCACCTCCTCTCTATGTCATCCATCCATGACAGGACATGGTCGAGATAATCAGCATTACAAGTGTATTAACTGATTAACTGTATAGAGCAAGTCCAACCGCCCTCTTACACACTCTCTCTCTCTCTCTCTCTCTCTCTCTCCCTCCCTCTGTACCCACTGGACACAGTAAAGCTCTCCAATCATCTCTCTGTCACTAAATGGCAACACCTATTTTGTACACCTATTGTGTCAATCAACAAAAGCAGAGATAAACAAACGACCACATACACACTTTACATAGTGCTGCTTACTTGCTGACAGTTTATCTCACACACACGTTCACATACTCACACACACACATTCACATACTCACACACACACATTCACACACATTCACTTACTCACACACACACATTCACATACTCACACACACACACACACACACACACATATACTCAAACACAGATGGAGAGGTCATTGGAGCACTGGCTGTCATCAACCACTAATTAAATCAACAGGTGTCTGGCAGGAGGGTGTGTGTGTGTGTGTGTGTGTGTGTGTGTGTGTGTGTGTGTGTGTGTGTGTGTGCGCGAGTGTGAAAGAGAAAGGGAGAAAGAAATAAAGCATGTCTATCTCATTGTGTGTTAATGTGTGTGTAGGTGAGAGAGAAATGGTGATATGTGATAATTTATTATGTTAATATTACACACTTTTTTTTAATAACTTAATTTATTGTTTCCCCCCAATTACAAAGAAAATGTGAAAGAATTAGCTTAAATATAAAATAAGAATTAAGGAAACTTGAACTTGAGTAAATGATTCATTAATATTGACAGCCTTTAATGCATGCATGTGTCTGTGATAATCACAATCAATTAATCAGTATTAATAGCATGCTGTATTTGGCTCTTCTACTCATATTTTGGCACAATTTCCAAACACCCAATAACAGGTGGTTGGAAACCTAGAGCTTTGAATGACTGTCTCTTTTTCCAGTCTGAAGCAGCGTGTCAACTGCTTAGTTGTGTATGAGGAAAGACAGTGTGTTATTGTGTGTGTGTGTGTGTGTGTGTGTGTGTGTGTGTGTGTGTGTGTGTGTGTGTGTGTGTGTGTGTGTGTGTGTGTGTGTGTGTGCGTGCATGCTACCCCGGGCAGAAAGGCTAGAGCTGCGTCACAACTAATTCCCCAACTGATCTCAGAGATAGAGATAAACCCAGTGAGACCAGAACAGGAATGCACATGTGAGTGTGTGTGTGTGTGTGTGTGTGTGTGTGTGTGTGTGTGTGTGTGTGTGTGTGTGTGTGTGTGTGTGTGTGTCAGTGCTTGTGTTTAACAATGGATTTCATGGTATTGACTTAAGCGATGTGTGACGCACATGCACTAAATTACTGGGAAAACACACCAAGAGAGGCACAGAGTCAGGAGGAAAAACAATAACAAATGGTGAGCCAAGAAAATCTGACACAAGGATGCAGCTAGTTTTCAAGATTTTCACCCATCAGAGAAGAGAAGAGGGAAAAAGGGGGCCGAACTAAAGATCTAACAGCCTCTCTCTTTCTTTTCTTCTCTGACTAACTTCCCTGTCAGATCTATATTGACCTAACCCTCTCAGCTCGCAGCATATTGACTACAAACCTGTACTGCTTACTAATGAGCATCATTGACTGTTCGCTGGCCCTGAAATACACACACACCACTGTGAGGATGCAGCCAGCTAAACATCAGGATTATTGATCCTTAATTGGCCAGATATCACCCCAAACCCAATGCACAGAGCCTGGGTTAATTACTAACAAGACAATCCCAACCGGAATAATTAAAGAGGAGTGTGTACTTTAATGGAGACAGGTTTTTATGTGGGAAGCTCTGCTGTGATTACAAGTCCAAACACTTAATCTGTCACATGTTGCTCACTCTGGTTTCATCTATTAGATACTATGCTGGGTTTATTGGACGGATTAACACCAGATTGTTCTATCATTTACATTGACGCATATCAATAAACACAACAAACACAGTTACAGTAATTCAATCATAGACACACGTATGCCACTGTTGCTCCTAACACAGATTTAAAGACATGATGACAAACACAAGAGCAAAAAGCCAGTGCTGATCTTAAAAAAATGTTTTTTTACTAAAACAAACAAACAAACAAACAAATAATTTGTGCACTTTTTAAAAACCCAGTTGTCATTTGCCTCAACACTAAATAAGGCTCAGACACGCATTACTTGAAAAGGGCACAAACAGAAAAGTCAAAGATTATACTTTTGTATAATGTTGTGACAATGATTCGAAATCCTCCAGATCAAACGAGATCTAAAAAGTTTCTGAAATGTTGCTTAAGGCTTAAACGCAACATTATGATCAGTTTAGTCTGCTTTGAATTGGGCAAAAGGTCTCAGAGAGCAAAGACATTGTGATTAGCCAAAGAGCCATGTGGATTGAGTTTCAGTATTATCACCAGATTTTGTGCAATTATGACGGTAAGTGTCTTTCCATTGTTTGCAAACTGTTTGCATGTAGAATATGTGAAAAATTCAACTATTGCCAAAATATCTACTGGATGTGGCTAAGTTGCTTTATTGGAGAGAGTCATTTATTATGCTAGTTAAGATAGGTCTGTGAGGCTTATACTTCAAAAACCCTATAATAAAGTTATAAAGCCATCTTGAAGATTGACAAGGAAAGAGACACGTCCTGGGCAGTACTGTAACCAGTTTGAAACCATGCATTATGTAATATGTTACGTTATGATCTTCTGTTTGTGCGGTACAGCTCTCGTCCAACATGTTAAAGCCTCTACAATATTTATTCTAGCCTGCCTTCTTGCTCGGTCACTCTCTCTCTCTTTCTCTTCTCAGCTTCGGTCACCATCCTCTTCTTCAGCCATTGTATCAAACCGTAACAGGTGGCTGAAGGATTCTGGGTAAACTTGTAGTGTAAAGCCATATCCTCTTCTCACAAGATGACAATGGCCTGTTGCCAAATGTACATAGTGCTATAGCAAGACCGAGGCGCGCTGTGGGCATGGGAGAGACACTATTCTCCCAGTTGAAAGGTATCGGTTAATGGTCTGTTTTAATGATCTTTAAATGTCCGCTTTTTACATTTCTTCTTTTCGTTTGACATAATGCTTTGGATGTCTTGTGTGAAGCACTTTCACTTGCCATGTTGCTGAAATGTAAGAGAAAACAATAAAAAATAAAATATACTGGTACACCTTGTAAAAAAAAAAAGTATTTTTCAAAGAACAAATATCACACTCCTGTGAACTGCATCTGCAAAAACAATAGACCTGTGCAATCATCTATAAATCCTTTTTTTATGATCCTCTGGGAACAGTTAGATAACTCCCACACAGAGTATTCTCATCTGTCACAACATTACAAATTCATGTGTGAAAATAACAAAAACTGTCTGAGAGACATACAATTGCTGGATGTGGTGCAGCTGCTGCCTCAAAGACAGAGTCTAGTGAAACGTGTCAGGCAGAAACAGGCTGCAAAAATGTTGTTTTCATCATGTTGGTGGAAGAACACACATCACAGTAACTGTGTTAGCTATAGAGTATTTTAAAATCTTAATCTTCCCATTTATTTTCTCAAACAAGCTTCTGCATATAGAGCAGTATTTGTAAAAAAAAAAAAAAAAAAAAAAAGCCATATTACAGTGTTAATTAATTTAAACATATTACTGGGGCGCTGGTGGCGCAGTGGTTAGTGCGTGCGCCCCATGTATGGAGGCTGTAATCCTCCAAGCAGGTGGCCCAGGTTCAAGTCCCGCCTGTGGCTCCCTTTCCCCACTCTCTCTCTCCCTGATTTCTGACTCTATCCACTGTCCTATCTCTCCATTCAAGGCACAAAAAGCTAAAAAATGTAAATAAATCTTTAAACATCATATTACTGCATGCCGCTATCTTTCAATCTTAAAGTATAAGTCACTAACCACATTTTTTCCTGGGAGCTCCTGAGCTCTGATATCTTGTAGATTCATTATGATTGTTGGTGGGGAAGGTCTACTGATTGGACCCCTCCCCGTTTGTCCCTATCTTTCATGCATCTTATCCCATCTCCCCCTATCCCATTTCTCTATTGTGACATAACAATGAGTGAGGTATTGTACCTGCTCTTTTCTAATACTGAATAGCAAAGAGTGAGGTCTTTTCCCTGCTCTTTAGGAAAGTGTCTTGAGATGGCATCTGATGTGAATTGGTGCTATACAAATAAAGATTGATTCATTGAAATAAATATCACACTTCTGTTCCTTCAATGAACCGAAGATGCGCTTGAGATCATCGTCATATAGTTATGTCCATCTTTTTCATACAGTCTATGGTTGTGAGCAGGAGCTTTCCCCTAAAATCTATTGAGCACTTTAAGATCTAAAGTCTCACAAAACTTTGAAAATACTCATTATTTTCGTAAACAAGATTAAGTGGAAGACAGAAGCAGAAAGCATTACTCCAGTTGTCATGTTGCTGCGGTGGATATCTTCGTGTCTCTGGATTGATTAAAACTGAATTAATTTCTTAAGAAGGTTAAATAAAGTTTGAGGCTGAAGAACCTCTCTGATATGTAACACAGCCTTCAGATCACTGAGATCCTCTGGTAGCAGACTGGTAACTGTTCTGAGAGCTAAAAAAAAAACAAAAAAAAACAAAACAAACATGACCAACCAACCTTTACCTGACACTGTCTGTTAATTGATTTTCTTCCTGCTCTCCCTTTTTCAGTGTTGTCTCAAAGCCATACGTAAAGTCCTCTGAAACGTCTTTGTGTTTAAAAAGGTGCGATACAAATAAACCTGCCTTTACTTGCCAAATCCTCTGCAACATAAACAGACTGCATAAAAGACTGTGGGCTGAAATAATAGCTGCCATAAAAGCAGAGCTTGGCAGCGGGGAACACAAACATCCGTGTTGTGAATCGTAAAGACCTTTCAGATAATATCAGCTACCTGGAGGATAAAGTAGGCTGGTGTGAATTTGTTACCTTCCCTCTGTAGTGCCCTTCAGAGGACCCTAAAACAGTTGGGGACTGGATTTAACCTGCCGCAGCTGTCAGAGCACAGAGTAATAACCCTGGATCGCAGAGGGGAACACAAGCTAGTGCATTATCTTTGTTCTTTAAGCACCGGTCACGACCCAGAATACATCATAAGCATGTAAGGTGAGTCGGAGGGTGCACAGAAGATAAGAGCAGCAATATCTGGATTCAATAAACCTGCATGTGAGGGAGATATTAAATTTCTATCTCCAGTCCTGTGCACAGAGGGACTTTCTTTGTTTTTTGTTTTTTTTTACTAAACTTTTATTGTTTTTTTGTTTACACAAAAAAAGAAACTACATTGTTTAGAAAGAAATGCAGTTATTGCACAGTTATTCAAGCATTTGTTTCAATCCTACCTCTGCTGCAGGAAATAAAGAGTTGAATTCCATCGCTCCAATTTCATACGAGACAATCAGGAGAATTTTTTTACCCACATATTTATGTTACAGATATTTGATTCTAGTTTATTGTCTTTCTTTGATATGTGAAATGTTTGCTGCAGTGTCTCAGTTTGGGCGGGGGGGTGTTCCATACTTTGCCTTGAGTGTTTCAAGAGTGAGAGAGCAGGACTGTTGATTCTTCAGTTTTGTTCAGTAAGTGTAAAAAAAAGAAAAAAAGAAAAACAAGATTGGAACAGTCTCACATAAACATAAACTTATTTTTACACCTTTATTGGAAGGCTAAAACTGCAAAAATCAAAAGATAAAATAGGTTATGCGTGTGCAAATTATGATTTCCCCAACGACAATAGAAGCAACACTTGTTTCTGTTGTTTAATATTTGTAATAATTAATAAAACAAGAGGGGTGAAAGAGGTGAACAGGAGTCCTGCTGTTGATGTCTACGGTGATGTTGTGATTCATACTTCAGTGTGTTAAAGAGTGAACGCTGAAAAATCAAAATTTAAATCAATCGCAGGAAGGTTGCGGTTTGTCAACATTTCAGGACATTGAAGATGTTGTCTCGAATTTCTGGAATGAGGCAGAGAAAAAAGGATGAGGGAAGGAAGTACAGGACTGAGAAAGAAGAGGAAACATTTGAAGGGGCTTACAAAGGAAGCGAAGAAGGAAGGAAAGAGGAGAAAGTGGGTCAGACATGCAGACAGACAGAGGAGGGTGCTGCAGCTGGAGGTGGCAGACTGAAGCTTTGTGAGGCCCACACACACGCACGCACGCACGCACGCACGCACACACACACACGCAAGCACAATCAAGTCTCTCAGTTCGAAACACTTCGAGACACAAAAACTACATGATGTATTAGCTCATGCTAGTCATTTACTGACAGTGTAGCCACACCCATCTGGGATCCATGGTAACATCATTCTCCAAGCTCAACATGTTGACTTATGAATGGGTGTGTGTGTGTGTGTGTGTGTGTGTGTGTGTGTGTGTGTGTGTGTGTGTGTGTGTGTGTGTGTGTGTGTATGTGACTGTCTGTTTATTACCCATCCAAATTGGTCTTATATCAGCTTTTCAGAAAACTTCCTTCGCCTACTTTTGCATGAAAATGTTCTGCCAGTTTTTAAGATTTTTTATGATTAAGTGTATATACACAAAGATGCATGAATACAGGAATACAGTCGTTACATGCCTGCTACAGAAGTATGCAGAGGGAGTATGGAGCACTGCCAAAGCAATAAACTCTGAATTGACACCAATACCCTACACCCCCTTCTCCTATTTTTCATTCCTCTGATCACATACTTCTTTATTTTTCATGAGAACAACTCCTCTCTCCCTTACTGTTTATACTAAATCATCCTCTCTTTTCTCTCCTGTCTCTCCCCCGCCCCTTCCCTTTCCTCTTGCACTTCTGCATCTGGATGCCAACCCAGTCCCATGCTCTCTTTTTCTCCAGTTTCTACCTTTCTCATTATTTTTTTTAAACTCCTCCCTTTTTCAGGTTCAACATCTTCAGTCTATGTACGAATGATAGGAGAAAGACATGACTGGAGGAAAATAGAGCAAGCCACAGAAGCACAGGCAACACACAGACACACACTGACATGCAGAGTTTAATTAAAATGAGAGGAAGGAGTGCATACACCAGGCCACGTCTAATAGTAAATATATAAGGATCAAATCCTGGTTATGAAAACCTTATTACTCCAAAGCCTTCGTCTCCACTGGATTGAGGTTTTATTGGACAAACTGTTTCATGTCAGCAAACAAAACAGGATTTGGGGAGGGATTAAATTGTCTCCAAAATCTCACTCGACAATGTATCCAGACAGCATGGATCGCCTGTCTTCCATGCAGCGTGCATAAGCCCTGACAGGATTAAAGAAGAGACTGATAGGAGCTTTTGGAAATTTCTAGTCCTCCTAGTCTGTAGCTTAAGGAATCCCTAATACTGCACAACAGAAATGTGGCTCTCTATTGGCCTCCTGCAGCAGTTTGCTCACACTTATGTCGTACTATATTAAAAAAAATGTTTATCTGAAATTGCCCTTTACAAACGAGACCACCACTACATTCAGTATCGGGTGCCACCAGGTCAATTTTGACCTGAAAGAACACACTTGAAAAAAATCATCCAATACATAAATAAGTTAAAACATTTCTTATTCCTCTTCAATCTTTCATTCTAATGACTGTCAACAATAAATGTAACTAATTAATCGCAGACTGCATTGTTCCTTCTTTGCTTCCTGATCCAGTTAAAATACACATTTGCTATTCTTTTGATAAATTATCCTTTTTTTTTTTTTTCAATATTTTTGTTGGGGTGTTTTGTGCCTTTAATGGCGAGATAGGACAGTAGACAGAGTTGGAAATCAGGGAGAGAGAGTGGGGAATGACATGCGGGAAAGGAGCCACAGGCTGGATTTGAACCTGGGCCGCCCGCTTGGAGGACTATAACTATACTACTAACCACTGCGCCACCAGCACCCCAATTATTCTATTTCCTAAGACATTAAATATAACATTTTGATTAAGAATAAAGTGAGCTCTTTAGAAATGTGATCTCAACTCGGTTAAAAACAAAATCCTCCACTGTACAAAAAATATGCACAAGCCTAAAACGTTTAATACAAGGAGTCAAAGTCATCCTTCACATTTTACAAGTTGTGTGTTACCTGCATATGAAAATGACCTCTTTGAGCTCCACACACACTGAGGTATCTGCTGATACTTTCCATTGAGGTAGTGGAATTGGCATTTGGGAAGAAATCAATAAATCCCATGAATTCCATCCTGAACTTCCTGTAAGACATTTAATTACCTGTTCAGCAGTTACATCCAGCTGGACCAAAAGGTCTAACCAATTAAACTACTCTAACCCAACCTAGTTTGCAGGCTATGACTGTCGACTGTCTTTGAATGAAGCACTGAATCAATGTCTAGTTGTCATGTTCTCAAGTCTCTTTTGGCGATAAATGATTAAACCCAGATAAAGCAGAAAGTTTATAAAGTAACACAAAGTTGAAGAATAGTGTAGCAGGACAGGTTGTACAGTCTGCACTATGAAGAATGAAGGGTGGTGAGGTTTTAGCACTGAGTAATACTGCATATAATGAATAGAGTTGGTGGTGGAAGAGTCCCACACTATTTGGCAGGTAAGTCAGTGAGGTTCTTCTCCTGCCACCCCTTCTCAGGAGGGGAGTGCGAGAGAGGAAGTAATTCAGACTGAAATCACTCTGAGCAGCAGGAGAAGAGCTTCACCCAGCGAGGAGTAAAGCCTAATTGGCTGTGTTTTATTGGCCGGCTAGCCAGGGGTAAGTGGAGGTCTGAGGAATGTGTTTGCAGATGCTACAGGGCGCACAGCAGGGGAGCTTGATTCCATAATGGTTCGGGAGTCTAGCTGAGACAAAATTTAAAATTATAGCATGTGGGAAAGACTGCAAAATCATGCTTAAAGCTTTACTCTGAAACTCAGTTAGGGGAAGTGATGGATATTTGGCTCTAACAGGGTGGGCCCAGCTGACTGTAATCGCTGAAACCTTCCAATTAGTTTCAATTTATTGTACTCTGGATTTACAGACTGAGGACAAGCCTCCCTGCTGAAGGAGAGCAGGATGGATACGGCATGCTGGCACCTGGATTATTAAAGCAAGTTCAGGAGGGGATCGTAACAAAAACATGATCTAGTCTGCTGGCATCAGTACTGCAGCTACACACTTCAGCACTCGATCATGTCAGCTCTGAACTCTTCACACTAGACTCCTCTTTATGGGATAGCTCCTCGTGAATTTGAGCCAAACAGCGAGTAAGTCATGTTTGTGAAGTTGTATCTAGCTTGTGTTACCTTTATTATGCAACAACATGCGTTTGGATTATCAAGGTTAACAAGCTAATGTTGAACTTTATCAAAAGGGGGCACAGACAGCTTCAATTTTCATTTGACTCCAAAGAAAAAAACGAGGTCAAGCAATGATTGGTAGAAAAGACGTTCATGCTGAGTGCACATAAATAAAGTATTTTGTGTTGTGCCTTTCTTTTTGGAGTGGTGGGAGGTCATGTTGAGGTGGTGGGCCACTACCTCGTTTGAAAAAGGGAAACACTGTATATATAAATATAACAGTTATATTTGTATCTATTTTTAGCACATTCATTTAATCAGTTCATTTATTGGGTTGTCCAAGTCATCTGTGGCCACGGTCTGGAAGGAAAAATAAGTTACATCACGCCCTGTCGTATTAAAAAACATCACAAGGCAAAATCCCACTGAAAACTACAGAAACATGCATGCATCTGCCTTAGGAAACCACTTTTTATTTTATTTTATTACGCTACACTGACTGAACAAAGACAAGTAAAACACCAAATCTGTTCTCCTGCACACTGTGTGATTCTAATCCGTCATCCTCAACCAACTGCGATGGCACACCGAGAAAAAAATGCTCCTTATATAAGCTATCTTATAAAAGCCTGCTTTTGCAGCCTTAAAGAACGTCATGTTCCAGCAAATAAACACCTGCCACGTAAATGTCTGGTCAAGAGTCTGTTTACATTGCACGTCATAAAACTGGCTGCAAAAGCTCTGAAGTATGCCCGAGGCTGCCATGATAACATCACTGAAGTATGTCGCCAATTTAATTACGGCCTTAAATATTTAATCCTGACAGAGTGGGCCGTGAACTATCATTGTTAAGAATAAACTTGTGGGGCTGTTATTGAAGCGCTTCCTAGGAATACTAGCTTTGTTTACATGAAATATAACACTCTGCCTCTCATTACAACATCTCACTTGGCTATCTGTGCTTCAAACTACCACTGCAATGAATATATTGTAAAATTATTATTAGAAGTTTATCTTAAACACAACAGAGGATTCCTGGTCTAAATCTACCTCTCATTGACCAAGGAGAAGACAAATTAAACACTTAACAGACACCAGGGTTAAAACAAAGGTAACGTTTTGAGTAATCAATGTAACTAGAAGAGCCAATACAATCAAAACCAACCCTGATCAGCTGCCTGCTGAGCTGATCTATGAAAAGATGTGGAACACTTTTTGGCTCCCATATCGGACAAGTTACCGCTTCATGTTTGTCAGAAAATTAACGGGATGGGTTTTGCCCCAGCGCCTTTAATTCTATAAATGTCTTGTTGAATGCAGCACAAAGATCTCGTCATGCATGTTTATCGTATTTAGCGATGTACAGTAATTGTAAAGTAGCAGGTAATGTTGAGGTTTTTGATTCTCACCTTTTGTGTTGCCCGATGGGGTTGGGGCAGTCTACATGTAAATGTAGGGTTAACCCTTAACTGCTTGAGAAAAGATGATTGTAAAAAACTTTGATTTGATTTAACACTAAAGAATAAAAAACGGACAGCTGCATCAATGTACCAGCAGATACATTTCTTCAAGTCACTTTGAACCCGAGAAAGCCAAAAATATTTCACAAAGGCTTCATGCTTGGCCTTCCCCACAAACCTTGTGGGCTAAAGCTTTTAATCCTACATACATGGGATTTGAATAAAAGCTCCACAAAGTGCTGTTTAAGTTGACTGCATTGACAGGCTCTCAGAGGATATTATCAAATTGGACCTCAGAGGGCGGCGCTTGAAGTCTGCGTCCTGCGAAAGCGAGATTTTATGGTTGAGCAGTGGCAGTGTGTTGGCTGGTACCGTCTGAGAGATCCAGCTGTAAAATATTAAAGGCCCAGGTCGACATTGGGGGGCCCTCATATCGCCTTCATTACTTATTGACGCCGCCCTATCTGTGTGTAACGCAGCTAGTGAGGCTGCACGAGTGTGTTGTCAGAGACAGAGCGGGGAAGGCTGACTCAACACACATGTTTATGAATCCACACAAGCAGAAATAGACTCGGGCACAAACCTCCAAGCATGGATGTACACATATACACACACACACACACACACACACACACACACACACACACAGACCAGTGCAGCCGTCACATAGAGTTGTAAAACACATACATAAACTGAAGCTTGTCAGTTTCTAAGCTGTGTGTATCAGTGTTGTGTGTTCAGTAAATTAATGTATTACTGGGCCTGTGTGCATGTGTTTTTTTTTTTTGTGTGCTGCATTTGTGTGCGCGTTAGCTTATCAGTGTGTGCCAATGTGTGCATTTAATTTCATGCATAAACAAGTTTGCACAAGTGTGTTTTCATGCGTGATCATACGAAACAACCTCTTTGACAAACATGTATGAGCAGGGATGTGTACTTTCATGCATTTATCTCTACATGTGTGAGAGGGCAGCCTACACGTATGCTCAGTGCCAGGTTGCTGCATATTGTCTTATCAAAGAGATGTGGATTTAAGGTTTGAACTTTCAGTGAATTATTTATCCCCACAGCAGCCTTGGCACCTGCACTCAACAAGAGTCTAAAGACATAAACCACACACACACACACACACACACACACACACACACACACCTACATGTATGTACCCACACACAAGACACAAATGAGACACACAAACACTGTCTCGCAAAATTATACAGCCGAAGCAGCTATAAATATTTATCCCTCTTCCGCCTCATATTTATTTAATCCAACTGAGCTCATATCAGAGGGGCAGTAGGCTGGTGAGGATATCCAGAGACAGAGAGAAAAAAGATGTGATGGAGAGAGGAATGTACAGAAAGAGAGGAGGGAGGATTTTCAAACTTTTAGGTTAAAGTAAAGATGGAGGTGAAAAGAAGGCTGATAAAGTAGACGAAAAGGAGAGAGTTGATGGAAAAAAAAAGAAAAAATACTGCAAGAAACTAAATAAAAGGAGGAATGGGGGGGGGAGAAATACATAAAAAGTTCTGCACAAGTGGGTGTATAAGAAAGTGAGGCCGGTAGATGGCCTCTTGCTCAGGCAAGTCAACACCAGCCACTGTGTGTTGCAGCAGGCAGGTGGGAAATGTCAGAGACAATATCACTTCAACTCTTCAAATACAAGTTGGAAAAAGAGACTGAGTCAGTCAGCAGATGCTTCGTTTCCCCAAAGAGTTGAAGAAAAAGTTTCATGTTGCACATTAGGAGTCCTGCAGTGTTACATAATGCATACTCCAGCAATACGTAAATGTCATCAAGCGGAAAGGGTTGGCAGAAGAAACAGTATATTTCATAAGATGTTATAACTCACCACTGACACCAAACAGTGGACCTACTGTACTGTATGAGGCTCCTCTTGAAAGTCAAAATTGAAATATAATACAAAGAATAATATATTTATTTTAACATAACTTGTATTTTTGATTCATCAAAAACTTCCATTGAGGTTTTTCAAGCACTCATACCTTAAAAATGTTCTTAAACTGTGGTTTAGTGTGATACAAATCGTGATAGATTTTTAAAAAGAAAAGAAGGCTGGAGGTCCATTAATAGATAAATAGTCATCAAGGAAGCTTAAAGATCACATTTGACAGGATACCCATTTACACAGAGCCATACTCTCAACTCCTAATTCTAAGCATCTGTATGTCTTTTGCATCAAAATCTATGGAGCAGAACTAAAGACGTTTACCGTCTTTTCAGCACATTTGTTATCCTTGTCAAAATTACCCACAATGCAACTTGATTTTTCAGTCTTTTTTCAGACAGACTTTTTTGTTTAACACTTGTTTAACACACACGACTTGTTCTTTAGTCACAACTGACTTAAGTGACATCACAAGTGGCGGTTCATTAGATGTAAAGTAGATCCCTCTGAAACTACTGCACAACTTCATCTACCAGGTAAGTCTGGAGGGAAGTCTGGGTTGACTTACTACGCCTGCTGCTACCGCAACCCGACCTCGGATAAGCAGAAGAAAGTGGATGGTTGGCTGTATTTGAACTGAGTTGCTATAGGTGTAAAAAGCTTGGAAAACTTATTACATGCTAATATATAGAGGCAGAATCTTGGTTTTATCTGGACAATTCTGTAAGTCATGTGAATCTCTCCTAACCAAAACCACATGTACTCTCATTGAATTTGGAATAATTAAGCGTTTGTGATCCCTCCTTTTGCTCTGGAAGGCAGCTCAGTGACCTTGTGGCAGAGTGTTATCAAAGGCTAAGGCTAAAGGAGCTGGGAAGCCTCAGGGCTGTGTTACACAGTCAGACTTAGCATGCAGCATTTTAAACAGCAGTGGATCTGAACATGAGCTCTCTGGCAGATTGAATGGAGCTTGAGGCTACCTGAAGGTGTAAAGCCTGTTCTCTCCTTCAGCGGATGCAGGTAGGCAAAGATGCAGAACAGAGAGAGGGGAAAAGAAGCATTATGCACTCAAAGAGTTTAGAAGTTTTATATTAAATAATTTTAAATTAAACTTATTTTTTAACTCTTTGTCACCAGCTCCTATTTCTAAGATTTTATGTTCCAAGTGTTCCAGTTTAAAACCTAAAAGACAGGAGTCTGAACTTAGTGCCTGTAAGTTTCTCTCTTTAGTTTTTTAAACTTATCCTCACTTAGCGTCTAAACAGTATATCCTGACATTGATGGATGGGGAACGTTTCAGCTTCTGAGTAATCAAAGCTATTATAAAACCCCTAATTTCATTGTTATAAAAAGTGACATGAAACTCACTAAATCAGTTGTGCAGATGAGTCCCCATGGATTAGTGAAGGTAGGTTTCATCTTGTCTCCTGTGAATGAGCTCAGACGCAACAAGAGAAGTGTTGCGCGTTTGATCGTTACTCAAAAAAACGATTCGTCCAAAGCCTGGGAAGTCTCTCTGGAGAATCCATCAGTGAAAGTTAAAACAGGGGGAAAAAAATCCTGCAGTGGAAGAGCACATAAACTACTGCAAGACTCAGACTGCTTCCCTTAGGAGTCTACGTTACTTTACCGGTACTTTGGGAGGAAGGCAGCTGTGACTTTCAGGTCCTTCTTAAATCTACAAATGAGACCTGGTTGGCAGGAAAAACATTTAACAGTAATCACTGCTGGTGGACAGAAAAGGAACTTGTGTTGTATCTGTCTTAACATGAATCTCATTGAAAACAGAGCAGAAGAAGTAGAAGGAGAAGAAGGAGAATCAGAATCAGAAGAAGAAATTGTGAGGCCTGTCTGGTCTGCAGCTAGAACCCACTCCCCTCACTGAAGTGATCTGTGTATAAGTGTGTGTGTGTGTGTGTGTGTGTGTGTGTGCATGTGTGTGCAAGCAATGCTTGTGTGCATGCTTCTCTCAGTATGCATGTGGGTGATGAATGATTTTGTTTGTTGATGACCGTGTACATACATGTAAGACGACTTCACAGACTGCATAATCTGCATGTCAAACTGCAGTGTGTGTGTGTGTGTGTGTGTGTGTGTGTGTGTGTGTGTGGGTGTGTGTGTGTGTTTGTCTGTGTTCGTTTGTGTGTGTATGAAAGACAGAGCGAGAGAGAAAGAGGAAGAGGGATCTTATATCTGATCAGGCACAGCACTTGAGTTGGTGTGCCGCTTTTTCCACGTCTCTGTCCTCTCTCTGACCCTACCTAACGTTGCATAACATGAGAAAGGTGGAGGAAGGTGCTGAACAGTGTCAAGTGGGGGACTTGATGTCTAAAGTTACCTGATCAATGTAATGACAAGATATTGTCATAACCTGGCTCCATGGCCATGACAAATATGAGAAAGAACAACTTAAATTGAGGTAACAATGATTTATTTGAACAACGCACCCACAACCATAGCACAAACAAACATAAAATGAATTCAATGTTAGGCAAGAGAGAGAGAGAGAGAGAGAGAGAGAGAGAGAGAGAGAGAGAGAGAGAGAGAGGGAGAGAGATAGAGAGAGAGAGAGGGAGAGATAGAGAGAGAGAGAGATAGAGAGGGAGAGAGAGAGAGAAAGGGAGAGATAGAGAGATAGAGAGGGAGAGAGAGAGAGAGAGAGAGATAGAGAGAGAGAGCGAGATAGAGAGAGAGAGAGAGAAAGGGAGAGATAGAGAGAGAGAGAGAGAGAGAGAGAGAGAGAGAGAGAGGGATAGAGAGAGAGATAGAGAGAGAGAGAGAGAGAGAGAGAATCCACCCTGGGCTCGGGCTTTTATGCCCTGCAAGCAACAGGCCCAGGTGCTCTACATTGGACCATCCAACTCCTCAAGTACTAGGGGGACAGAATCAATTAGTTATAGCCTGACTAAGGCAGTAACCGTCACAATATCAACTGAAAAGTAAAGTAAATGAGACTTCATCACCTCATCACTCAACACTTTCCCCTCCCCTGTCTCTATCTTTGTTTTCAAAATAAGAATAAGCTAAAAAAAAATACTCTTGACAAAGGCTGCAGAGCGTGAAAGAAATTCACAAGAAATGTATAACAGGTCAGAGCCATGAAAAACATAGAAAATATCTTGATGGCTTGGTCGAGAGAAGAGAAGACTTCATTAAAGAAATAACAGTCAGAAGAAACAAGATGTTTTTCTTGGTTGCTTCTGTTTAAAAAAATAATAAAACAGAAGAAACTGGAGAAGTTGAAAGCTTGTTTGTGGGATTATGTGGATCCTATCATTTATGAGTTGTGGAGGTAAGACAACATAGGCTGCAATAAGAATTCATAGACATTGGTAGTCTGAGATAATAAAGAAACAAAAAGGACTGATCTTCAAAATATTCTTTTTTTTTTTTTTGTCTTCGGCTTTTTCAGATGTGAACATATCTCCTCTACAACCTTCCCCTGCTCTGCCAATCCAAATCTGGCAGCTTCTTGTGCTTACTGACATATTTATTCCTTTCATTCTTTACCATGTAATAAAACTTCCTATCCACTCTTTCAAACAGACTGAAGCCCAGAGGGGGGTTTATGTAAAGAAAACAAACTGAGAAACCGTAACCTGTAGCCAAGGAAAACTAGCTGACAGGGTCTCCACCCGCTTGCTACAGCATGAAGAGTACAGAACATGTTTACCTGAGGAGATATCAGTCCTCAGTCACCCTGCTGCTTCCAAACCCGCAGCTTAATATCTTGAGGTGATGCCCTCACTGCCCTCTGTCCTCAGATTTTGGAATCTACAGCATGACAGCTATAAAACTTTCCTCTTTAAATCCATTCTTTCTTCCTCTCAGGTTTCCTTTCCCCAGCTCTCTTTTCCTTAATTATCCCTCCCTCTCATCAGTTTCTTCTCTCAGCCTGCATCTCACTCTTATTGTTGTTGCTCAGTACTAAAAGAAGATCTATAAAACATATGTTAGCTGCTCATAATCAGAACTTTTCTTTGCTCTCCCCTTTCTTAAGTGGGCTGTTTCATAAGCGTTCTTTTCTGCTCAGAGGGCCTCCTGGGTGTGGGACTGCTGACCTGCTGGGCCGAGTGTGCTGCCAAGTCTTTACCGTGAGAGAGTGAAAGAGAGCAGAGGGCAAGGCACACAGCGGCACTGTGCCATCAGACACTCTGCCAGCTTTGGCCGAAGTTCAGATTCACTAACTGGAAGGGAAAAGACTGACTGTAATTGTTTGACTGAAGTAGTTATGGATGTGAAAACACAAGAGAGGAAATGGGTAAGGAAAAAGGATTCTTTCACACCTGTTTTTTCCCCTCTGTCTGAACCTCTGCATTTTCCTCTGATTCATTCACCACCTACCTCAGCTATAACATCTTTACTTAAATTCGTAGCCCTTTACTCAAACTGTAAATTATATATACGCCCTGAGCGTTTACCCTCTACTCCTTATATACTCCCTCTCCTATCTTTCAGCTACCGTACCAATTTGCACCCAGCTCCAGCTCTCACCATATCCTCTTAAACTTTTGAAGACTTACTCTGGCTAAAATCTCAAAAATATGCTTAAAATGATAACCACAATCTCAAAAGCAACCAATGAATGTAAGCACAGCACTTTAGTACCCAGTAAATGTCTATGTGTTAGTCTGATAAAGCTCCATCCAAATTATGATTTTCTTAATTCTATTTTTCTTACATTGAAGTCTTAATGTACTCAAAGAAATTTGAATAGTAATCTGTATTGAATAATATTTATAACCCCAACATTTAATACCAGATTACACAGGCATATCTATAAATTAGTTATCGTGAGCTAGCCACTATGGCTAGGTGAATTTAGAAATAATCAATAAAAGTGCCAATATACAGCAAAAATATTAATATCAAAACAAAGTAATTCACACTTCTCTGATATAATAGCTTTACTGCATTACCTAAATATCAGATTTTGCATTTGACGCCAGCCTTTAGTACTTGACCATTTTAGATGCTCAGAGGTGTAGCTATATGACATCCATGCATTTAATACCTCTGATACTCAGACAACCTCTACAGTTAGTGTGTTTAATAGGTTTAAATTATGATCATTGCTAGTGCAAAGAAGCCATACCTGTAGCTTTGCTTAGCACAGCATAAAGATTGGCCACGAGGGCAAAAGCGAGACTGGCTCTGCCAAAAGTAGAAAAGTCTTTGAGAGTTTTTTGGGGGAGGGGAAAAATCATGTTATCTGATTAAGCTGCTTGAAGTAAACAGGTTTTTGTTTTTGGCAACTTTTTTTAATTAACATATTTCTCCCAACATTCTCACAAGAAGCATGTATAACACTGGCACACATTTGAGATTTTTAGTTCTACATAAATATTTAGGTAGCTGATTAAATCTTTCATTTTAGTAAAGGGAAGGAAACTAATCCAGCCTCTTGCACTTTTCATACTGCATTTTCACAAAAGTGACTAAGCTCTGGCTGGTCTGCCATTATTACAGCTTTGTACATTCATATTAATACCGGAACGTCGTTATATTGGTGTGGCCAGTCTGTGTATTCACATTGAGTACAGCACAAGACAGAACAGCCGGAGCTCCACATACACACACAGTCAGACATGCACATACGCACGCACTCACGCTTCTTCTGACTCTGTCCATCAACAAAACACAAAACATGCACACACACACATTCACACACACCTCCATTGCACTTTGATTTAAAAAAAAAAAAAAAAACTAAACAAAAAAAACCACAAGGGGCATCATTTAGCAGCTAACTCGTACGACCAAATCATCGTGCCACACGTTGCTTCGACATGTTGCCCGCTGATTGGACGAGCGGTGCGAGTAAAAGGGGGAGGGAGCGGAGGGTTGGTGGGTGACACTCAGGAGAGGAGTACAGAAATGGAGAAAGCTCACCAGTGCATTAGGGACAGCACGGTGCAATTCGTTCCATTGGCAGCACTTCAAAGAGGAAGAGGAGGGGGATTATCCATCCCAACATTAGCCCCTGGATTCTTCCACCAACACACACATACACACACACACACACACACACACACACACACACACACACACACACACACACACACACAGCAAGCTGGAGGGGTTGGTCGGGGGGTCTGATTGGGTTGGGGTCTTGGGAGGACGGGATGGAAGGATGGAGAGGGGATTTTTCAATTTGCTAGTAAATCAGAGATGATTGGAATACTCTCCCGTGCACAGACACACACACTCACCTTCTCACACACAAAAAGTGATGCAATAGAAACATGCATGCATCTCAACGGGGAAAAAAGGGACCCCATGCCTGAACCCATGAGGTTGAAAAAAAAATGCTGAATGGATCCCAAATATTGTAATGTGGGTTAAAAAAATGTGTTTCTTACAGGTGGTAAATCTGGTGTATGTGCTGGAGAAACACACCTATATTAAATGAGCAGCCGAGAAATAAAAGAAGAAGAAGAAGAAGCAGAAGAAGAAGGAGTAGTGCAGGAGGAAGTAAAGTGGCGGAGACAAAAGAAAGCTGGTGTATCGACAGCACCAGTAGCGGTGAGCTGTCAGCACTCACTTGGCCGATACTTGACCAATTGATGATCAATCTTCTCATGGGAGAGCTGCCAGCAGCGGACATAATCAATCCTCCTTCCTCTGTCAGACCTTGGAGTGATGCTAAAGAGGAACCCTGCTTGATTAAAAGCAGCTCGAGACTCAACAACCTGCCATTTCCTCCGTTTAAACTGTCACCCATTGACGTCACCCTCCCCCCTGTGGGTCCATCAGTAACAAATGCCAGCCACATTGTTTTACTCTGCAGCTGTGGAATTGCTTTCAGGCTAAGAAAATCTACTTTGACAAAAAAAAACATAATTCAATGATGATTTAGGATTCTTCTTTCCAAGTTTTGAGAAAATCCAGCAGGCAGTGTTTGACACATTGTCAAAAGGCAAAGGAAGCTCGGCTCACTGTGACTTCAGAAAAAATGTAAATGGACACATCTATCAACACTGCTGATCCCATAGTGGGAGTGCAACTCATGTCTGAAGACTCTGAAGGGTGTTCACTATGATTGGTTTTGAAACAGACTACTGAATAGTGGGATTTGGTGTATCGTCAAGACTTTTGATCCTTCTTACACTTGTATCGTCCTGTCGTACATGCATAGTCTCAAGTCTTTAAGGGGCCAGTCGAAACAAGTCTCAATTCATATTTCTGTGCGAGTCAAGTCTGCTACTAGAGTCCTTATCTCTGATGGGAGTTGGCTTCATTTTTCAACACCGGAGGTTGCTGCTCGGGTACACCCTAGACAGTGCTAGAGTTTTTCAGAGATTTGGCACGCTAGCTATCTAGAGGCCTGTAAACATAGTATTCAATGTTTAAGATGGAAAAAGTTGTAAAAAATAAAATAAAAATAGAATTATACTTTGGTATTCTCTTTTTATGAATCACAACACATTTTTATCATGTGGAATTTTCAGTTAAAATGTGTGTTGCTTATACAAAAGACTGAAAACTAAAATTAACAAGGATATATATTCAGATATCAAATGGCATCTGGAAAAAAAATAGTTCCTTGAAAAACAGCTGTTTTCTAACTGTTCCTTTCTACTGACCATTTCAAATGCTTTACTTTTTATTGATTGGATGAACAGAATCCATCTTAAAGACTTGAAGTGGTATGAAGCACTCAACAACACACACATCAATAATGGGTTGTCAGGAGGGAGAGAGATATGGAGTCCACAGATACACAGCATGGTCAAGAGGGTAGCAAAGCCTACAATAATCAATAAACCCTGACCACTGGAGGCCTCAGTTGTACAGTATGGCTACAGTTACACAAGTTTTCAAGACACCAACACCTCTGCAGAGGCATGTGTCCATTATAGAGAAATTATATAAATCAAAGTGATGTGCACAGCTACAGACATATAACCTTATGTACACTAATACATCATATAATGTAGCTCGAGACTTTTATCTTCCCTTACAAAAAAAAATACAAAAGCTGAAATATTGTGGCACACAGTGCTCCAATCAGCCACATGTTCAGGTCAAAACTAGTATTGCATATCTAAATGAACCCTGAAGGATGCTGGCCAAAGCACGCTGATCTGTTGGTCTAATAATATGCGTTTGGTGTAAGTCTTTTAATATTTTTTTTTTTGTGCAGAACAGTGGGTCTTTCGCTTGATAAAAAGCAGTCTAATTGCCAAAAGGTCGTACTGCTGGGAGACAAATTAAATCAAACCTCAATGCCAAACCAAGGCAACTGAGCTCTGTGAAAATCACTGCAAAGAAATGAAGAAAAGGGTATATAGTAGAGTGAATCGTGTTGATCTTACAGACTGCTGAAAGAAAAGATGTACAAACTGGTTGTTAAGAGGGTTTATGGAGGAAACACAGATACTTTCTGGTAGATTACGTTTCAGAAGTGAGCAAATACCATGTGATGTTTTTCAGATTGTGGTAATGATAGAAGACATTTGCCAAAAATCATAGCAGTCTAACCGCCTGTCCTTGGCACTTTAGCGTGTCCCTCTGAACTCGGGTAGCAGTAGATGTTTGGCTGTGGGCTGCACGCTGTCATTCAGATTCTGTGGGCTGGATTGCAGGGTCAGAAAGAGGTTTTGAGAATGGCGCTGCACTGAATGCCAATCAACTATCAGAGCGCTAAGAACATGAGCCTAGAGTGAGGTTTTAGGCATTGGACTGCAACTAGTTTGAGAATCTGAGCAAGGAAATGTACTAAGTGATTCGCATTCGGCTGCCAAGTATGAGCTGCAATACTGAAGGCAGCGGGGGAATACTTTACCATTAGGGTCCATCCTTGAAACTTTGGTAGTACAGTTAATGTTACGACTTAAACCCTGATATTCGTAATATGAATATTGATGCTTCTGATCTTATTCTTTGAGTTGTTCCCTTTCTTTTATTTATCCACCACTTACATGTAGAAATAATAGTAATCCAGAGAAACGTTTCCCATGTTAAAAGGGGAGATGGGTAACGGTGCAGTAAGAAACAGCTTTGTGCAGAAGCCTGAATGAGCCTAAAAGATTTTAATCTTATCCAGTTACAATGGCTGGTAAGAAGACTTAAAGAAAAGTTGTTGTCAATCAAAACAACCATTTCCAGTTAAACAAATTCATCAAACTTTTTTTTTAAGGAAACGAGCAACTCTCTGAATCCGATTTATTTTACGTCCTTACCCTTTCAGCAGTGTCAACAACCACAGAAACTACAGCCCACCTTGTCTTCAATACTTTCTGCCGGCTATGCTATAGACTAGTAATGCCTGACTTTCACAGTTTGTCCACCAGCTAGTTCATCGATTGGTGACCAAACTCTGGTTAGGTAGTATCTGAGCAGCACCCAATATGGAGGCTTTGAACTTTACACAACTTTTCATGCAGAAAAAGAGGACGTTCTTTTGTCTCAACAGTCAAAAATCAACCGCACTGGGGCTAAGTAACCACTACCTGAATCACTTTAAGTCCCTGAAAGGTGCTGACCGCTGACCAGTTGAGCTTCACTGTCTGTGACATACAACCAAAGATCTGAGGATAAGACAATTGACCACTGCTCTACTGCCCATAGTGGTCTGTCATTTTTTTCCCAAACAAACTAACTCCACTCCTGTAGAGACTCATCATTCATTAAGGATAGTCCAATAATGGAAGCTTAATACTGAAGAACCACTTGAGTTCAGATCAGGCAGAGTGTTCCTTCCCAGAACATCAATATCCAATAGATTTCAAATCAAAACCTTCCTCTCTATTGGATGCAGTAACAAGGAAATAACAGTGTTTTTTTTTCTCTGGAGAACTTCAGTAAGGATGTAATTGGTATTGGGCACCTGAGTCATTTAGAAGAAACAAAGACTTCAGCCCAAACTATTCCAACTTTCTAAAGTAGCAGGACAGTAGAATCTCAAGGGACAAACTATGCGTGTGTTCCTTTTATTCTTTGGGTCACCTGAGACTGAAATTAACGTCCCAAATCCAGTTGCACAAGAACAAAAACATCAAGAGGTCAGCTAAATGCCCTGTAAAGACTTGCCATACATTGGGAATAAACTGTTAAAGTGAACACAGATCTCTGGGGAGACAAAATGATGCTGTGTGGTAGCTATATTTTCAATTAAATATCTAACACTGGACTATCATTCAATCACTTATTATTCAGCCGATTCATTATGCTATCATCTTTCAGGCTATTCATTCATTGGACATTAATATTAATGACAGCCAAAATCAACTTCATATGTAACTGTCAGTAATCTTTTTAATGAACATCCTGGGGTAATTGTAAACTAACCATTAAACGTCAGCCACATTGCCTGGATCCAATATTGAGTGGACATATACCCTGTCTGAAAACACACACACATACACTCACCCTCTCCAGATCTTGTCGTAGGTGTGTGAAGAGTTTGAGTCGTCTGTAGAGGACGTCCTGCTCCTGCTGGGCCAGGTTGTCCACTTCATCCCTCTTTAAGGTCACCAGAGGTCGATTAAAGTTGGCCTTCCTCTTAAGCTTCCAGAACTGATACAAAAAGTCCACCTTGACAAATATTTAAAAAGATTAATGGCTGCAGAGGGCTGCTTATTACATTATTACATTGTCTTTTTTTCTGCTGATCATTTTTGACAACTGGTATCCATGGCATAAGAAGAAATAATAAGAGTCTGTGCTGACTGTGCATATTTCTATACAAAACCAAAGTATTTTAGCACTTTCAATGCTGAGTGTCCGAAGTGCAAGAACGCCCGCAGTGTCAGCTTTTTTTGTCCCAGCACTTACAGCGCTCCGAGTTAAAAATACCACTACCACTTCTTAATGTCACTAGTTCTAAATGTCACTTCTTCCTCACCAACCAATCAAAATCAAGAAGGGGCTTCCTATAACACTTCGGCAACTAAAATGCCAGAAAAGTATCTAATCCCATTTATTTATCTATTTTTTTGTCTATTTTTCGGAGGGAACAATTTCCAAAAATATGCTCCTGCTAATACCAGGACACGGTTCTGTTCCATTGTTTGTAAAAAAAAGATGTCCTTGAATAAGAGGAAGTACATAACACACAAATACATCTGAAACATACTTGTCAGTTGGGACGGGGGGAAATTGAAGTGCTGTGAGAAAACTTTTCTAACCTAGGTTCAATAAGCACTTTGAATTTAGGATGTGTGCACTGCCAGCGCAACAGTAGACATGGTCCCTTAATGCTGCACTGTCTGCTACTGAATCAATCAAATGATGCTCTTCAAGGAATTGATTCATGCAATATATAAATAACTTCCATTACCATTAATCACTAATCCACCTGAGAGCAACCTTATTTAACAACAGTTACATTTTTTAAAAGACAGCAATTGTGCTCATTATTTTCATCCCCTAGTATGAAAAGCTTTCAGTTGTAGCCTTCGCGCCTCTTTTGTAAGAAATAAAATACCTCGCCTGCAGCCACAAACCTGTCTGAAAAGTAGAGACCGGTTAATCACCGCACATTCTAAACAAATATGTGTGGTTCATCAGACAGTTTTCCTGTGAATAGGGAGCACTTGATTTGATGCAGTGGAGCCAGCACTCTAAATGCAACTCATCAATGCCACATCTGATTGCATTTAATTAGGTGTGAAAGCCAAACTCTTCAATGTGACTAATGTATCATTAACTGAGTGTTCAAAATGCTCCGGAAAAAAAAAAAACCTTTTCAAGTAAAAAAAAAAAAAAAAAAACAACAATTACGTATTAATATTTAAAGGTTCTCTTTTTTTATTTAAACATTTTAGGTCAACATTTACAGTAAGACATTTTCCAGAAGTGCTACATAGATTTATTGAGTACTGTAACAGGATGCAGTGTGCTCTTTTTTTTTTTTTAAATTGGTCTTTGTTAACCATCAAAGGAAGCTTAAACTCCTTTGAGGGCAGCATTCTTTTCATGGTTTGGAGCAAACTCTAGGGTTTAGATTGTATTGTAATTAATCACGTTTTCTAATCGCATCTTTTAATAAGGCAGTTTTTTCTTACCACTGTAACTTTTGCTGCTTTGCTAAAGTGATCATGATGGATAGGCCGGGTCTTTGTAATATAGCAATGAGTAAGGTCTTTTATCTGCTTTTTGTAACATAACAATGAGTAAGGTCTTTTACCTGCTCTTTTGTAATGTTAAAAGACAAAGAGTAAGGTATTTTACCTGCTTTTTGTAAAGTGTCTCGAGATAACACTTGTTATGAGTTGACGCTATACAAAATAAATTGAATTGAATTGAATTGAAATCTTTGGAATTCCATTATTTTGCCTTTGAATGGTTTTTGTTATGCTTTTATTTGGTATTATTGCTTAGCTTTTATTAATTAAGCTAAGTCTTTCTGACAGTCCGAGTGACCACTATACAGACATTCTCAAAATAATGCACTTCTTTTATTCATATGACTCAATTTAGGCATTGGAATTCAACGTTTCAGCAGGCATTGGCTATATACAGTGAAATCCTCCCTGTGAGGAGTAGTGCTTTATCACTTACCAATTCTTATACTGGAAGACGCAAAAATGTGTCCATTACTCCCAGAGGCTACTTCTCTGATGTAAGCCAATGGTTTCCAAGTTTGGGTTTTAAGAAAGCTGGTTAAACATTATATTTTTGAATATTCAGGTTTCTAATGCTGCATGTTAACATTTTGTCCTGAATAAGTTTGAATCCAGAACAGGGCTTAAAACTGGGAGACTGAGGAGCATAAAAATTGTCACTTTCTGGAAAAGGAGATGTAAAACAAGATTTAAGGTAAGTTTTTTTTCCAACTTACTTGTGGTACAGGCAGTGCCAGGTTTTCAGCCACCTCTCTGGGCTCCACCAGTCGGTAGAACTCATCCTCCAGCTCCTGGAGCTTCTGCTTCCTCTGGCTCACCTTCTCCCTCTCTAGCTGTTCCCGCTCTGCTCGCTCTGACACTGACATCGACACCGGGTACAACATGGGCCTTATCTCAGGGTCACTGCTGCTGTTTAGCTGGTGCTGCTGGTCGAGCCGGGGCTCAGGACTGACTTCAGCAGCCCAATCAGATCCAGCTGGATGGACTCCGTTGGTGGTGGGAGTGGTTGTTTGGTTGCCGTTGGTCACACTGGTCAAACTGGAGGCGACGTTGCTGGTAGTGCTGTTGCCGTTGGCGGAACAGCTGTGCTCCAGGCAAAAGGACTTGAAGCGCACCTCGTCATTCTCTGCCAGGATGGTTCTCATCTCCAGGCCGTGGTCGAAGGCGCATGTCACATGGAAGGCCACAATACAGGAGGGCATGGAGCACTGGCGGGGGAGAGTAAAGAGATGTAGGACAGGAATGAAGGGAAAAAGAATAACGTGGAATTTAGAGAATCACCAAGAAAGTTTTTTTCTTTCTTTCTTTCTTTCATTTTTTTGAGTGACTTAACTCTTACTCTCTCTCAGAAAGAAACACATTTCTCTTCAATTCCTCAGACAATTTGTGACAACTATTTGTTTTAAAGTGTCATTCTTGGTCCATTTCTCATGTTATCAGGGTTCCAATAGATGTGCAGCAAAGCGGAAAGACAAGCCAAGTCACAACAAACAGGGTTCACCCATTTGTGCTGACATTTGGTACGTCTATCTCTCTCTTTCTGTGTGTGCGCGTGTGTGAGAGAGAGTGAGTGCATGTGTATGCGTTTCTCAGTGCTATCCATTACAGATCATACTAAGAGGCAGCCTCCTGCTGAGTCCCTCCAGGCGTGGTGTGATTTTGTGAGTCAGTGTGTGAGTGAGCTCTTGTGGCTAGGTGCTGTTGTCACTGCGTGCATGTACATTCACATTGAATGTGGTTATTATGGGTAAGCGTGTGTGTGAGTGTGTAGGTTTGGATTTGTACTTTTCAGAACAGATCAGCCCTGTGACTCTTCTCACAGTGTTGTTCATGAGTATAGTGACAAAACCATCACAAGTCCACCGTCTGTAAAACAACTTTTGTCGAACATTTTAACCAAATAAAGCTCTCCTCCCTCCATATCTCCATGCTTGTTTTTCCTTCTTCTTCTTCATCTTATTAAACCGTAGCCCTCTGCAACCATGGAAGGGACACATTTGTGTACTTTTAAAAATAATGTAGGAGAGGTTAACCTTAGACTGAAAAATAAGTATGGGTTTGTTGTGTTTTTTTTTTTTTTTTTTGCACATTATGGCTGTGATAGTTGCAGCGGCTGTGGGTTTGAATCCAATCTTGGCCCTTTGCTGCATGTCATCCCCTACTCTTTTCTCCTAACATTTCCTGTCTTCAGTTGTTCTATCAAATAAAGGCAAAAAGATTCATCCATTATTCTTTGACAAACGACAGCAGGATTTCAAGTGGAGTGTGTTTTTTGCTTTTTTTACCAAATTCAGACAATGAAAACCTTCAAACACAATAAACCTTCTTTTTTTTTTTTTGACAAGACTACCCACAAAACAGGTTCAAACAAATATACTGAGCTTACACCTGCACTTGGCTGTACACATTTCTTGATAAAGGTATTTCAAACTTCAAAGAACTACAAGGTCACTTAAAAAAAAAAAACGTTCATTAGTTTAATTCTTAGAAGTTTGATAAAAAAGCACACTGACAGTAGATCCAGAAACCCCTCTTGACTCAACGTTTAAAATGTGAATATCATTTAGTTTTCTACTCTTCTGACTAAGAATATTATTCATATCATTTTATCTTCTTTATTTATCAACTAGTCAGACACTGAGAATTATTGGTCTCAAAACCAACAACACCTGGAGACCCCTGCTAAGCCATATTAGACAACAACAAAAAGGCCACTGAACAACAGATATTGAGGACTTAAGTCATTTCAAAGCTTTTTTCACACCTTTTCGGCAGAACTCAAGACCTTAAAACAACATGCTTTTGGAGTGAGACAGTCCTTAAAAAAATCTTTTCATTTCTTTACTTGTCAAGTGAAGAAATCCTGATGAAATCATGGGGTTTTTCTATTTGACAGCACTGCTAGAGCACGTCTGTGTCAATATTCACCACATATTTTCCTGACAGTGCGAAGTGTTGTTCCATGAGTGCAGAGAGATCCTGACACCTGAGGAATATTGATGATTCGTGCTGCTATATCAGATGTTTTTCAAACGTTTGATTATCAAACCTAACATCAAGGATTTTCATGCCCAGTTGGAGTGACCACTGCTTTTCTAAGGGATTGACTGGGTTCATTCCCTGAACATTTTCAATTTATATTGGCTACAGAATAATTTGTATTCACCTGCTGTCCTGTGTTAGTGCAAAGCAAATGGAATAAATACCTAAAAAAGGGTTCCATGCTCCTTTGAAAACTGTCATGAAGAATCTTTAATGAGCAGAGTGTGTCACTGGATAACACTTTATCATTTTTAACAAAAACGTACAGGCTTGACTGGTTGACCTTCCTATTGCACCTTCCTTTTCAAACAGGCTCTAATCACTAGTCCCATTATTTAGGTGTGAACACTATTAGGGAGGAAATTCAAGTGCAAAGGGACTCAACATGTGTCATTAGCCAAACGAAAGCTCGTCATCGCCAAATCACCAAAAGATGAAAGTAACTCAGGGCAATTTGGCTTTAAAAAGTGGTCGGCGGGGGTGTCTGATTGGATGTGAGCTATCTGATTAACAGTTCCAAAAGTTAACACAGACAGGCATTACAACTCACACTTCTTGCCTCCAAATGAGTGACGATGGTGACTGATAATGAGACTTTTTTTGTTATACAAATGCTGAAATTAAGTTCCCTATTTTGAGGCTTTCCTATTCCTCAACTTCTCAACTTTACACAGACAGAAAGCTGATGTTAGCTGCCTCCAGCAAGCTACAGAAACTCTCTCCCTGTGAGTGATTCTGTTGAACTCCCTGTTAATCTACAACATCAATACTGTGACAACGAACACCTGTATTGCTGCACAAACTAGCATCTGAGCACACTTTTACACATTAATGTAATTCCAGGCAACATGTGAATACTGTACATACACATAATGGCACACAGATGAAGTGTAGGACTTTATATATCTACCACAAGGGCATTTTAAAGCTGAGCAGTTCTCAGGCTAATAGCTGTAAAGTAGGTTCGTGTTCGGGTTCTGTTTGCATACTCGGCAGTACGTTAAAGAGGTACGGGGATCAAACTGATCCACCTGCAACCACGAGGCCTCCAATGATCCATAATAGCTCTACTGTGTGTTTACAGTATGTAGGTTTACTTACAGTATATGTGTTGGAGTACTTTTCAGCATGTGATCTAATCTTTCTATTTGTGAGGGTAGTGAACTTTGATGATACACTCTCACACACAATGAAATCTTCCAGGAATTTTCTTGTTTCCATGCCAGAAACAAATCTTGTAGTTTATCATTCTCCTCAAAGGAAATTGTGTCTTAGCATTCTGATTATTTGAAGTGCTAATCCTCTGAGCACAAGCAAGGTTCAAGGTTAAAATGCAACTAAAATTAGAAATATATATGGATGAGTTTTAAGGGATGGTTTCAGCTTAAAACAAGACATACTACATGATTGACCAAAGGGAAGTTCAGTTTTTACAGTCTATACAGCCAGCATGAAGAGAAGTGATTCTGTGTCGCACCTGTATGCATGTTCCCGTGTGTTCTCGACACAGGCTACAAGACAGAGCCCAGCGGCTGGCGGGGATGTGGGACACCTTGGTAATGGGCTCCATCTTCTCTGGGCAGCCTATACTCACCTACAACAAACACAGAACAGGGAGAAACAAATCCATGTCATACAGAGTACCAACTTTTATGAGAAATCAACAGTGTGAAAACGAATGTGATGCATTTTGTTTTTTTGTGATGACAAGATTTGAACACATCAACATTGACTGAAAACAGTTACAATATTCTTTTCACTAGACAAAAAAAATAATTGGAAACATTTTTCTTGAGACCTTAGATGCTTGTAATGGCCATCATCACCATACAACAAACAATGATTTAATCAAATTTGAAATTGTCAGTGAAAATAGCAGGTGCATTCCAATTTCTTGCTGGAGATCAAGATTCATCAGTCTTTTCATTTGAATAAAAACTCAGATTTAACATCAATAAAGTAGCATCTTTATTCAAAACGTCATTAGTCTCTACCAAATACAAAGCCTGTACCATGAATCTGACAGTGTATCCTTGGACCCATAGCAGGGACACCTGTGTTCCTTTGAAAAACATTTTTGTAAAGTACAGAGTGACTGATTCTCTCTTCAGCACTCCTTTGGCCCCCAAACTTGTTCCACCAATGAAAACCACAGAGTCATTGACCTGTGCCAACCAGCCATGCAGAATAGAGTGGAGAGCACTCATCACCAAAGTGCCATTCCTTCCTTCCTTCCTCTGCTGCCTCCCCCCCACCTCCTCCCCGCCCCATTCTACCTCTTTCAAATTAACTTATTCTCATATTTTCAGCTTGCCTCTCCTTCCCCGTCCTTCACGCTCACATCAACTAGCTGACAACTGATATCCGCAGGTCATGCCCCTCCTTCCCTTCATCTATCAACTCATCCTTCTATCTATCTGATTTTCTTTTTCTTCTCCGTTCATCTGCTCATTCACTGAATAAACTCGACACGGCCTCTGCGCTTTCTTTATCATTGATGCTTTTTGTGATGCGCACTCACTTGGAGTAAGGGTCAATTTTCACTCCATTGAGGACGTCAATAGAGAGTGGGATTCAGACAATGATGCCACAGCTGCCACCATCAATGTTCTCGTCTTATATAGAGCGGACATACAAAGCAATCAATGGCAAAAAGGATTTACAGTTTTTGAATGTTGTGGTTAATTTATTGGACTGTTCTTGACCCTGAAACTCAAACATGCAGCACAAATTGTATCCAGGGAGCAACAAAAACAACACGCTGCACATACATGTTGTCTAGGGATGTTTCTGCAAGACAAACGTAACAGAAGATGTAACACAGAAAACTGAGGTGAAAAGTAAAGAGAGGAAAATAGAGAAACCTGCTCAGTGTGAGCATCGTTCTTACCCTGCCCACTCGATTTCCACACTATTACCTGCTGCATTCACTCTCATTGGGCTTACCCGAAGTTCATGCCGACTTTTTTAACCAGCCCAGGGGACTGGCAGGAAAGAGTCTGCATAAAGTCAAGGTGAACAGATTTGGTTTGTTTGTGTTCACACATGCACACCTCTTGGCAAATTGTTGGGAAATTTGCATTTGAAAGGAGCGTTTTTTAAAGTTTTAACAAAAAATATGAAAGTTAGGGCTTTAGTTTTCTATTTGATGTGTGTGTGTGTGTGTGTGTGTGTGTGTGAGTGTGTGTGCGTGTGCACATGCAGGCCTGAAGTTCATCCTGTCCCAGATGATCAAATTGTAGCCCCAATTACTTCACATTTCAAAGCCTGTTGATGGAAAAACTGACAAAATTTCAGTTCACTTCAGTGGAAACGGGGAGCAATCACTGTGTTTAAAGAAAAATCATTTTGAAAGAAGGCCTCCGATTATTTGAGTGTGTTTGTGTGTCTGGTGAGTGTGTGGTGAAAAGCCATTAAAAGAGAGACCTCTCTAGGGGCAGAAGGCAGCTACAAGCACTGCAGGGGGGCTGTACCATTTGAAGGCTGGTGGTGTGTTCATGCCCACAAACACACACACACAAACACACAAAACATGCATCCTATTCAGCACTCTCTATTAATGACACTTTCACATACAGAGCCTGCTTTCTGGAAGTTTCCACTTCCATCATATTCAGTCGAAATCTACAAACCTGTGTCGTATCTGTGTGTGTTTATTTTACCAGGCGTCAGCTATTAACACATCTCCAGCTCATGCAGATACACACAAGCACATTTTTGCAAGCAAACACACACACAAACACAAGAGAACACACAGCACAGACATGCAAATTATCTTTTCTTCTCTCCACGGTAGGAGGAGAAAACAAAAGCGAACGGAGCAACGAAAACAATTAGCCCAATCAAGGGTGACAGAAGGCAATTAGAAGTAAAAGGTTTGAGCTGCCAAAAGCTGCTCTATTCCTGCAGAATCTGCTGCTGGAGTGTGTTGTTGAATAGGCTGAAGACACATGACTGATTGCCTTAACAGTTTAAAGGTGTGTACAAAGTTTAAAATAAACACGAGTCCCTGAACCTCTGAATAGAGCGGCTGCTTTAAATCTGTTTCGAGCTTCCAGGTGAGAGACGTTTCCAAAAGATATCATCAAGGCACATCAAGTCCAAATGAGCTGCTGCTTTGCTCTATGCTAAACAAACGGTGCAAATCAAGTCACATTTTCTGCAGACATTTTAAGAGGCAGGTCTTGACTGAAGGAGCAACATGAAGTGTTGAAGCATTTACTGTAAACAAAGAAATGCAGGTGGTACCAAACCGACAGGTGTGAGGGACTCTCAAAGTCTAGGCAACATTTCCCCGTTAATGCTGGAGTTTCAGAGTTTGTCAAGTGCACTTGCCTGCTGTATAAGCCATGAAAGAGTTTTGGGTGGCTGTAATTACTCTTCCTCTTCATACTTACTGTGAAGCTATATCGTCATCGAGGGGCTACGCTATAAGTTGTAGCATCTGTGTGCGCCGCGTTCTGTCTGCGCCAATTGTTTTGCAGGACCCGGCCAAGAGCAGCTGGGTTTGTGAGTTCAAAAGAGTGCACGGGAATAAAGACAACAACATACACATACACACCAGGTCAATGCCTTTCCCAGGTTGATATGCTGTTCATTTGGTGCCTGTTTTGACGTTATGTTGATATAGTGTTGTGATATATGATCGTCAGTCTGTACAGGGTGTTTTATTCTGAAATTGACTGGATGCTCGTTGCATTCTTGTGTCTGACTTTCTGTCCTGGTCGATCTGCTCTGTTGACACATGCTCTGTTCAAAAAAAGAAGAATCTGCTCGTATTTCATGTGGAGCAGAGAGGAGTTGTACTTCTGGGACACATCAGCGCAAGAGCAATGACTCCTTACTTCCCGATCCACTGCTGAAAAGCGTTTGAAGTTCAGCTAATACAAGGCTTTGCAAATATGGCGCATCAGACAAGTGGAAAAATGGGACTAAGTAGACGAGGGCCTTTATGTAAAATGAGCCGATAGATATAAAATAATTAATAGTCCTGGATGCGGAATGCGCATGCAAAGGGCTCAGGAATTTGTGCTACACTACTTTTCTATTATATCAAAATCAAGTAGTTTTCCAACATGGCTGCTCTCGGCCATATTGCAGTGTAGTCATTCTTTTCTGGTTACATATGCATGTGTAATCTGTGGACAAAACAACTACACAGGACTGTCACGAAGAAGAAAAGACTTTGATTCAGCTGTGACTTTCCTGAAACCATATACTGTACAGTCCTTGACCAAATTGTGTAATATTCTGTGAAGTGTATTTTGTATAATGGAGATTTTCTTCTTGTAATTGTACTGGGAAGGCATCCCTTCACGGCATGTTTAGAGAGAAAATATGAATACAGTGGTGCTCCATTACTCATGTACTCACATTCGTACTCGTAAAACTACACGGATACAACGCGCCTCTTTTCAGTTGAGCGGGTAGGCGGAGAGAAGCGAGATGTCAGCGGTGTGGAGATATTTCAGCGTAAACGATGACGACAAAAGAAGAGCAGACTGCAAACTGGGGATGCTAGACTCCCCAGCCTTCGGTGCGTGGCTCACACGCTACAGCTAGCTGTTAACGAAGGACTTTTGGCTCAGAGGAGTGTAGCTGACGCGGTGTCAGTCGGACGTAAAATTGTTGGGCATTTTAAGCATTCGGCATTAGCCTACTCCCGCCTGGAAGACATTCAGCTGCAGCTCAACCAGCCGTGACGTGCAGACGCGCTGGAATAGCACATACTACATGCTACAGTCTCTCACCGAGCAGAAGCGGGCTCTGGGAATATTTGGCTCGGAATATGAACTCCCCGACAATCTTACGTTTGAGGAGTTAACCTTCAGAGACTTTTGACCAAAGAAACAGACGCGGACCAGGGCATTAAGTACTCGTAACGGTACTCGGTATCGGTGAGTACCCAAATGTAAGTACTTGTACTTGGTTTGCAAAAAAGTGGTATCGGTGCATCTCTACCAAAAAGCATCATTCCAAAATTCTTAATCAGCAGAGAGCTTCTTTGTATACCACGGTGATATGAAGCTCTAATATTCTGTTAACTTCTGGTTAGGAAATGCAGTGAACATTTATCTTTCATTAACTGTCAGTCTTTGAGTATGAGTATCACACTCTGAATGCTGGTTCTACATATTTGTTTTCTTCTCTTTGGGTTCAGGATGTCAAAAGTCAAAAGTCAAAAGCAGTGAAAATTGCGGAGGAAAAATAATCACTATGTGGCTTGTGATTAAAGCATGCTTAACACCAGAGAGTCTGTCAGGTGGGTTTCTTCTCCAACCTTTCCTGTTGTAGAAACCATAGTACAAGAAAGCCTTTTTTACATGTGTGTTTTTGTAACACTTTGTAACGCCATAGTTATATAGGACCTGAAGCCATTCAATTCTTTAAGGATTCATGGATTTTAAACTAACTACAGCTGTAAGCACTCAAACCAAAACCTGCACAAATATACGACGCTCATAGATAAAAGAGGAGGCAGGAAGATAGATGTAGATAACAACTAGCTAACACACTATGAGGCTTTTTCGAGTTGTTCATGACAAAATAATAAAGAGTGCTGTAGTCTCTCCTTGGGTCTCACCTCAGGGATCCATAAGGCACAGCTGACGTGGACCCACTTGGTTCCACTGCGGGTGGGCTTCAGGGCCCCCCCTCTCTTGGGGCAGAGCAGACATTTGGGCTGGACGCCCAGAGCGCAGGTCCGACACAGCCAGTTCCCCTGGGGTACCTTTAGGATGCCATAACACGCCTGCCGCAGAGAGTAAAGAAGAGAAAAGGTATAAAAGGTAACGTATGAATTTGAAAGATAAACATAGAGGACATTTATTTCTGAGATATAGTGATATAGCTTCCTTTACACAGAGAAACACTAACTGTAGTATGAAGCTAACTGTCACAAGAATCTGATTCATTTTTCAAAATTGTTGAAAGTTAAATATTCCTTTAAAATGTCAAAGGAGAACAGAACATTTGAAGTCTTAATGCAAAATGTAGGTATTACTAAGAGACCGTTTGAGACGTTTTGAACACTAAAATGTAAAAATGTCTTCAAGGTTTGTTATAACCAGAAAACAACTTCCCTGAGCTACAGACTGTGAAGTAAGCTTCTTTAGCAAACATTTGAAAACCTTTCAATCATTGAATGTAGACCAATATACATCGGCATGTTAACCAGTCAGTGTTACCTTGGAGGCAATCATTTTCTAGCAACTTCCAAGAATAACATAGCATAAATAATGTACAAAAGACATGCTGTGATGTCATTAATGTATATATACATCTTAAGTATATAAAACAGGCGCTAATTAAATCGCATTATAATACCATTATTTAAGATATGTCTCTTCCAGCTCAAATTCTTTGATAAAAAAAAGTATTTCAAGCACTTTTAAAAAAATCATCTGGACCTTCTGGTCATTCCATCATCTTGGTTTTTGTCTGATTCACAATGACAAAAACCATTTTTAGAGACAGCATTATTCCAGTTGTCATGGTTATAAACTATATAACTTATAAAGTTGTTTAATTTAGTGTCTCTCATGCAAAATGAACAAAAAGCAAAACCTCCTTTCTACCTTTCGTCTCATCTTACAATCTTTAAATGTTGTGCTTACTGTTGCTTAAAAAAACACAACCCACAACAAAACCCATTCAACACACTCTTCAACAAGTGTAACACAAAACTACCCTTTGAACCTGAATTATATTGAGTAACGAAAACAGACTTTCAGAAATGATGTTGTTTCCAGAACACAGAACATTAACTTAAACCGTGACCTCCCAACATCCACCCTGTCCTAACTAACACACAGAGGTGTCCTGAATGATCTTTAGACTGTCATTATAACACATTCACTTATATTTGATAGATAAATCCAGGCCCTTAGGTTAAAAAAAGAAAGATTTTGTCAGCTATGATTTATTCTTTAAATGTCTCAAAGTGCCTCTACTATGGGGAATGAGTCTTTTTAACGCCTCTTTCTTCTCCATGGTCTTACTGTAGCTTGTACGTCAGATCTAGCAAATCAGATTTATTATGTATTAAGTCAAAATATTGCTCTGCAAAGCCACTTCATTCTCAGAAGCTCTCTCAATGTTTCAGAATGCATTCATTCACAACATTTTGCAGGAGACTGAACACCTATTACTGGTATTATCTGGAAAGCTACAATACAGAGGGTGCTAACAAAGGGAGCATTGACAGGTGGAAACTAAAAGAGGCATCAAACACTCCATCCTCATTAACAGCAATTAAAGCAAGTTATTGATAAAAGAGCTTTATTGATCAAGCAGTAAGCAGGGTGTGTTTAGTTTAACCTGCTAAAGGTTAGGGAGGTGGTCTTGTGAGAAAAGACACTATTCATGTATTCGCTCTAGAAAGGAAACAATTAGAGCAACAATTTCTACTTCTTTAAAAAAAAAAACTGTAGATAGACTTCAGGTACAGTGTGGGCAGGGAGCTGTAGAGTAGTGTTTTGTGACAATATGAAAACATAAGCTGCTGTGCTACTATCAAAGCTGGCTTACACAGGCCTTCATTTAGATCAGAGCTACAGATAATGGGGGAGATGATCTGTGGCACTAAATTTGATGATTTTAACTATTCTTCATTGCACAAGCTCTCTTATGTTTAACAGTCTCATGTTTAAAAATAAATACTATACATCAACAACACTACAACAGTAAGTAAACTAGCTACTTCTCAGGACTAAGCGTGGGTTTGTACTTTTCAATGACTTGTTCCTTAGCTCAGTTTTAGCATTAGCTTGTTAAATGAGAGTCTGCTGCAGAACAGCACGTCTTTCTTTCTTGTTCTTAGCTCGTTGGCTTTGAACCAACTAAGGAAGGCCGTAACTAGCTTCTGGTCATTTTAACAGCTAGCTATATGGACTAGAGATATTAACATGACGAAAGGTCTCAACTGTTAACTATAACAGTCTGAATGATAAGCTAACAATCCACACAATTCAATGTTCACTAAATGTCTTCAGAGTTCACATTTTCTGCACCTAAACATCAAAACTAGCTAGCATGCTGGCTTGCAAGTCCTAGCTTATTGTAGCTAGTTATTTATTTGTCTAAGTTATAGTCCTATAACATAACATTTGTCATACTAAGTTCCCTTATATCACAGTTTTTTAGGCATATAGTCAATGGTTACAACATTGTTTAGTTAAAATGTAAATGAAACATGTAACGACTACAGGTAGTTTACCTCTCGTGAGTTTTAGCTAAATATTACTGATGCATTAAGTTCTGGTAATTGTTTTGCTTAAACCTTTCTAATTACTGAAGGTATGAACCACATTAATGGTAAGAAAAACAACATTTTTAATTTTGTTCTTGCTAACTTTTAAGAAATTCCTCCTTTTTCAACAAAGTGAAGATCTTAAGCTACTTTGTAAAACAATTCTTGACTGAAAACTTTAGGAATTAAAAACACAAGAGACAATATTTGAAGTCAGGTGTCACAGACAGCAGGGTTTTTCTTTTTTTCACACATAAGGCACAGGTGACAGACAAACACTAGACTTAGCCTGCAGGTGGAGGTAACTATTTATACCCAGTATGAGAACAGCAGGAGAGCAGAGGCACTCCGATCACACTCAAGGTGTTAGTGCCGACAAGGCAGACAAACAATTAACACTGTGTGAAAGTGTAACAAATAAATAGAGCCCCTAAAGCTTCAGGTGTTTCAAGCCATTTTTCAAGGCTCTGATTTCGCTACTGAATAAGGACTTCAGAAGATCAAATATATGAGCACCAGATTCAAGGCAGATCTGAGGAAAATGGCAACGGCATTCTATTGAGTTTTGTTTAAAACATTTAAAGTCCTAAAAGAATAACTGATAATCAAAGTATGGTAACAGGATCGCAATGGAAAGCCCCTTAACCCCTTCATTCCTGACCTGATGAACACAGACGTTGCACTTGTCACAGAAAACCATCTCGTTCCCGTCCTCTCCCTCTGGCGAGCGGCAGACGTCACACACCACATCCTCGTCGTACTCGATGCCCAAACCTTCCTCTGCCTCGATGGCCTGCCGCATCTTCTCGTCACACACACTCTCCAGCTCGACCAGAACACTCTCCATTGTCAGCTCATCCAGCTCTGGTAACGCTGTGGGTGAGAAGACAGATAAATTGACTGGGTTAGTTTTTGTTGATCTTTGCATCTGGACCTCTTGTAAGGCATGAAGGACTGGGATTATAGTACTGTTCTGGTCTAAGGCACATTTTTGTTGCTTTACACATTATATTTTTTTTTTCAAGATAGAACATTTTTGTTTTGGATTCTTTTCTGTTGTTGTATTAACTGAAAATGTGTTCAGCGCAATGGTTGAGACAGAGATACATTTGAGAAAAAACTGAGCCTGAGCAATTAAACAGAGAGTTCAGCAACAGGGTCAGCACGGAGAGGTTTCTTTTACGTCTTGTTACAGACAAGAAAAACAGTAACTGGAAAGCTGCTTGTAAGAAACTCAGACTGAGTGAGCCAATGTAACAAATGGCAGTTATTTTTGGCTGGAACACCGTCTCGCACTTTAATTGGAAATGTACACAGCTTTTCTTTGCAAGAACACCTCACACAGGTCACTGTCTGTTTTCTTTGGGACAGCTTTGGATAAAATGTGCTGAAAATTAGCTGCAGGATGTGGGAGTATGTGGAGCCGCAGACTCTTCTAACCATAAAAAAAGAAGAGACATTCTGCATGAGCTCTGTTACTACAAGCCAGTTCACGAGAACAGCCAAAAACGACAACATTTACCAGTTCTTGCCAGCAGCTCCGTTCACCTCATCAATAAGTGTTGGCATTAGCATACCTTCTTCATTTGCATCTCAAAGAAATGCCTTGCTCTAAGGATGGTTAATAGATAATGAGAACGGATTTATCTGGCAACTGCAAGCTCTCTGCCTCATAAAAAAAAAGATTTTTGAGCTACAATGAAAGCAAAGTGTCTGATTTTCAGGACGGTGGCAGACAGATGTGGCGAACTATTATCTCATTACACGCAACAGAAATTCCATGATTACAAAAATTGGTAACAGCGAGGCATTAAATCAAGAGGGCTTTTTCTGAAATGAAGATTATTTGTGTTCAAAGCAGGAAAAAACATTTGAGATCATATTATTCAGAGACTTTAATATAGCAAAATGTTAATTGTCTGCTGGAAAAGAAAATCATCTCAAATCAAATAACAATTTGCATCAACTGGTTCTGAGCAGGTCGACTGGTAATGGTGCAAAGTGTAGTTCTTACAGTGTTTGAAGTTTAGGCTACGCTTTATCCCTGTAACAGCAAGTCAACTTACTAAAGTGGTATTGGCCAATGAATGATCAGACAGAAAAAGGTCCTCTCAGATTATTTCTAGATATTGCTGGTTAACATAAATTGATGTCACTATAATTTCCTGTGATACTGGAATAATTTGGATGAGACATAAAGCAAGCTTCCTTTTCTTCTTTGGTTGTCTCGTGGTTGGTTTACAACAGATTTTAAACTGTATTAACATCACTTCTTAAATAAGAGTGTGGATCAAAATGGTTCAGTGAGAGGTGCCGGTGGTCTAGTGGTTAGTTCACACGCCCAATGTACAGAGGCTGTAATCATCTAGCATTTGGCCCTGGTTTGAACCAGCTCCTTTCCCACATGTCATTCCCAACTCTCATTCCCTAATTTCCAACTCGATCTACTGTCCTGTCTCTCTAATGAAGACATTAAAAGGCCAAAAATAGGGAGCCGTATAGCCGAGCGGTTATGTTGCACGCCACCATGAACGGATGCTATAGTCCTCATTGCAGTGTTGTGGGCTCGAATCTGCCCTCCCACCACCACCAAATAAATAAATACGATTGGCTGATCAATTTCATGGACTTAATTTTCTTTATTTTATCTTATTACATTTAGTACATCAACTCTCTCACTCTCTCAAGTGAACACAACATTATTTTTAAGTGTTCAAGTGTTTTGATTATTTTGCAGTTCACATAAAGGAATTCTTCATGACACATACTCCAAGTATTAGTAAATAAATAAAAACAGTATATAAACCTCTACTGTCTTGGAAGATTATTTATTGACTTATTTGGAGGTTTCAGGACTCAGTTGGGAGATTCTTCTTAAGTGGAGCTGAGCGTCCTGTGTATCTATTATTTATGTCACTCAATTCCTTCCCAGCCCAAAATAAAAACAACACTTCATTTACTGAGCGTATAAGTGCCAACCCAGTGAAGCCTCAGTTTCACATTACAAGGAAGATCTTAGACGCACGCAAAATCCCTTTTCCTGTTACACTTGTAAATTTTTTCTGGACATCTTACGGCAAAGTTATCATCTAAGTCAACGCCTGCTGCTGTTGTAACATGTTAGTTATGAATTTGGCAATAATGAAGCACTCAAAAGATAAAAGCATGTGATTGTATCTGATGTCGGTATGGAGGCTGCTTTTGAAGAAGCCGAGGAATAGGGAAGTAGAGTTAGTTAGATATTAACCTGCTGTGACATTTACGTCAGAAACTGAAAACACACACACACACACACACACACACACACACACACACACACACACACACACACACACACACACACACACACACACACACACACACACACACACACACACACACACACACACACACACACACACACACACACACACACACACACACACACACTGGTCACACATTCTTCAAGGTGTGTGTATGTGTCTGCACCATGCACTCTGTTTGTTCAGTTCACTCTCACTGAATCAACTCTATTTATTTTCTTTATCTACGTTTCCTTGTTTGTTCGTGTGACAGCTGTGCGCACATGCACATTAATCATTACCTGGATGTGCCCATGACTGCACTTATCTCCATGAAAGCAACAAACACTTGCAGACACAGGGACACAAACATACACAAATCAAACCAGACTTTCATGTGTTCTACTGCTTCTATTCTGCACATTATGCAGGTCATCCATTTGTTCATGCACCTTTTAAACATATTTTCTAATGAAATAAAAGAAGCTTCAATTTCAAACATATAGACACAGAAACAGATAAAACACACCCAAGCCAAAGAGAAACCCATAAAGTACACTTTTATTAGATTTCTCTGTTTTATTGCTTTTTTCTTCACATTATCCAAGTTATCCATGTCTTTATATCCTTTTTCAGAAGTGAAGGCAACAAAGCATCCCTAAAACACACACACTAACACACTTACACATATACACAGACTTGACTTGTTGCCTTAGTGTTTCCTCTTTTAAGACAGACTGCATGTTTTCTGGTGTTGCTGCTCTCAATGACTACTTTTCTATCATATATCCTATAACTTACAAATCTGAAAATCTAACTAACTCCATCTCTTAATCCATTAAAAAACAAATAAGCAAGTACTAAGCATGACAAGTTTCCTCAGTGATACAAGGTACGAGTACTCAATCACTAATTATTGGCAATATAACTCCAGATATGTTTCACTTCTCGCACGCCCACAAACGCTTTGTTTAAGGCTTGAAGAGTTCTACTCACTTAGTGTTACATGTGCAATGAAGATTTCAGGGTTCGTCTAACTAAATATACTTAGTACAATACTTAAACTAACAACTAGGCCACCGACGCCTCACTAAGTATGCATTCAAAATCCAAATCTAAGGCTAAGGGCTAACATAAAATATCTTGACAAAACCGATCAAATGTCTGTTTGCTCTAACAATGAAAGTTATGAGAAACAACCCACCTCTGAGTCTGTGTGTGTGTGTGTGTGTGTGTGTGTGTGTGTGTGTGTGTGTGTGTGTGTGTGTGTGTGTGTGTTAGATTTAAGGAAAATGTGTGTCCCAGAAATAAGAGCTGAAACCCCGAAGGGGATTTATAAACACAATTACAGCTCTTTATCTGAAAGGAGCTGATCAGATATGGAATTCAATGGAGGAGATGGGAGAGAGGTTTGGGATAAGCTCCGGTCACCATGGCAAATGGAGGATGGAACAAAGCAGAGGAGAGAAAGGTGACACAAAAGTGGAAAAGAGAGGGATCGGAGAAGAGAGAGTAAGAAGATAATGATGAAAGAAAGACAGAAAGAAAGAAACAACAACATACTGAGAGTGAGGAAAAGGGAAGAAAGACAAATGTAACTTCCTGTCAAGTTGCAGTTATTCAGATCATCTGCAATTTCAGGAACCAAACTATGACATTTTTAGACTTTTATAAATGGGAGTTTCAGGTTGAAATTAAATTGTCCTGGAAACGACTGCAGATTTTCTGTTGAATCATATCTAAAAACCTTTCTTAGCAAAAATCATATTATCATCAAAAAGGCACAATTTCACCCCAATATTGTGAGGATAGTCCGAGAGTAGTTAGAGTAGCACCTACACCTTGTATAATACCTACACCTATAATACTTTTGACTGAGTGCAGGTGGCAGCCATGATCAACTTCAGACACTTCCAAAGATTCCGTTGAGTCCCAACATTAACAGAGATTTAGCGCCAGTTTCATGATTGTAATCAGGCAGGGAGGCTGTGTCTTCTGTTTGCACTCACCCATCTGTCTGAACTCGTGGTTCACCAGCTCCAGCCAGGCAACATCCAGGTCATCCAGGTCGTAGCAGCTGTAGCGCTGGGTGGGGGGATGCTGGGTAACGCCCTCCCTGTCCTGCCTGTTGTTGGACAGCCCACCTGCCGACTCTGGAGGCAACCTGGAACAAACACAAAGACACATGCAAAGTTAATGCATGCATGCATGTATAAAATAGATGTTGTGGGGGCGTCGGTAGCATAGTAATAGTACACGGGCCGTATGTACAGAGGCTGTAGTCCCCCAAGTTTACGGCCTGGGTTTGAATCCAACCAGTGGCTCCTTTCCAACATGTAATTCTCCACTCTGTCTATCCCAGATTTATGACTCTATCTACTGTCCTATCTCTACATGAAGCCCAAAAATAATAAATGTTCCTAACAACTAATTTCTTACTCAATTTAACACAAAAATTAAATTCAATTTAACTGACTTGTCTGAAGATAAGATAAGAGAACATGGAGAAAAAAGTTGAAATGGACGACATATTATTGAAATTATTTTGCGAGTAAAAGATGTAGTATTGGTTTGCCGACTCTAAAATGAGCAGTTCTGACAACTCTGCGTCTTACTTGCTAACTCGACTCTTTATTTAAACTCATTGCAAAAATATTGCATTGCATTTTTTATTTAAACTGCTTAATCATAGAGACCTGATAAAATGCTTTCCTTCACATGAAAATCATTAAATCATGAAATAATCACTGTACGTGCAGAAGATGCTCTGTGACAAACCACAACACCAGGCTCTTCCCATATGACATGCATTACCAAGAAGCCCTTCACATGTCTGAAACGCTCCTTAATAGTCGGGTCCTGACCTAATGTCTCCAGAAAGACTGAGTCCCAGTTTCACAAATGGCAAAAGAAAAAAGAGTGTAATCAAAACAATGACATATCCAGTGGTTGTAGGCATTAGTGACAGAAAGCTCCTCCAGGCAGTGTCTGGTCCACTGGAGCCTCGGGCCTCAATGTCTCTCTGTCAACAACAGCAGGAAATGGGGTCAAGATCTCTGCTCGACCCACTGGGAAGCAATAAAGACTCAAGCACTACCCATGCACACAAACAAGCACAAACACTCAGACGCACAGGCCCTCATGTAACATTTGGATGGGTAAACCCAGTCTTCATGAAATTGAAATCAACAACAGTGCTATACCGCAGATGTTTAACTCTAAATGGATAAATCAATGAGTAAAAATAATGACCATTGCGGTGAAACTGCAGTTTTTTCTTGCACATGAAGTAAATGAGGGGTAAATGCCAACTTCCCCAAAAGTGGATAAATGAAATGTTTGTTTTGATAAAGATGAGTGCAAGCGAGGTGCATAAAAGTGAAAGTTAGAATGAACTCCATGTTATAAGGGTTAGTCCACTAAACCTCATCATCCTCGCTGGTCAGCGCTAGAGTTACTAGTCGGTAAAACAATTACTAGTAAATATTCTGGCCCACAATGCAGTTCAAATGTTATGCTCAAACTACAACATAGACAACCACCACCAGACTGGGGCTGTAGCCATTGACTGGCTTTAGCTCTGGTTGATCGCTTCTCTCTTAATTTCCCACTCTACTACCTGGATGTAAACAAGCAGATTAAATAGTTAAGGCAGTATTTGGAGGAAGCTCATAGAGATAAAAATGTATGTAGGCTGTGTCAGGTTAAACTGGACTATCGACCAGCAATGTGTAACCATATTAATGTTGACGGGAGAACAGAAGGCTGGCAGTGCGATCATAATACACGTCTGCCACACTCGGCAAACCAAATGACATTGTTTATCTGCAGACAATTTAAATAAACTGTGCTGAATTTTAGACAGTTTCTTACTTTTAGACCAGACGTTTAGTCTGAATTTAAATTTCTGTTTAAACAACTAGGAAATTAGTCTGAAAAATCACAATTAACTGCTGATTCATTGATAATCAGAATAATCCTCAAACTGCCAGCTTTATCAAATGATAGACTGTCAACATTATCCATATTGTTTAACAGAGAAAAAGAGCATGAGCACATATTTTTCCATAATGCCCAGCCTTAGAATAAATAAAAAATGCACAAAACAAGTTAGACCTAAGAAAAAAAAGGGAGGGAGACACCACGACTGGAGTAATCAGACACACTGTACAGATCACACACACTCACAGTTTCTCCAAAACAGCTCAGTGTTATGCACAGTGACACACACACACCCCTGTGAATCACACGCTCGTCTGTTAGAGTAGTGACCTTTGTGTGAAAGGTGAAGTGTTCTAGTGATCACAACAACAACAACAAAAAAACAACCTCTGGCTCTCTGTTTAGCTTCAGTCTACAGGGACCTTATTATCACAGTGCTGTCATTATCATCATCATCATCCTCCTCCTCCTCAGTCTCTGCCATGGCCCTCACATCCAGCAGCACTCTCATCATCATCATCATCATCATCATCATCACCCTACACTTATCATTATCCCCCCATTATCACTGACACTACCGCTGTAATCACAATAACAGATGCCTAATTTAATACATAAATCCCTGCTAACATTTAAACTCACTACTTTCCAGCACAATTACTAAGGAGAAACATACAATGTAGTCAATTTCTGGGTGGGAAGGGGTCGTATTTTCACTGTCATTAAAGTGCAAGCCAAGTCAGTGTGGGATTTCCTTCAAGCCTACTATAAAATAGGAGTTGGAGAAAATATCTATTCAACAATGTTTGTACTGACTGGTGTGATAAAACAAAACAAAAAATCTGTGGTGCCAAATATTTATTTTTGAAATTATATTTTTATCACTGCAGCGAATATAGCAACAGTACGGCAGCTTTCAGTAGCAATTCCCAGGTCCTTATGTACAGGTCTTTGATGTATTACCCCATGTTTCCACGGCAACCATAAACATGTAGCGTTTCATGGCGGCCGCCACGACAAGACATAAAATCAGGGATTTCTCTGACTTTGATAACTGTTAAAAATATTTGAGGTAATGTAAGAACTCATACATAACATAGGTTTAGTTGATTTTTAATTCATTTCGATAATTCATTGTAAAGATTGTAACAATGCATATTGTACGTTCAATTGACCAAAGAACAACTTGACAAGGGGGGTACCTTTTAGGGGCACTTTGTATTCTTTGGTAAATCAGCTTTGAAATAAATAAATGATCATAGAATAGCTGTATCAGGATATTATTGTTATTATTGGCCCTGCAATCCCGACCACTAATCTAAAACATAAAACCATTAAAAAAAAATGGTGTAACTATTAACATCATTAACGGTGCAGTTGTTTTACAGACCAACAAACCTTTCTTTAGCGTCTCTTATCTAATCCTCTGCATTTCCAACTTTGACAGTTTCTCAGCCAATCTTCCCTCCTTAACTTTTCATGAACTCTTTCCTTAACTTTGGCACTTCTATCAAAACTCAGTCTCCTTTAACTTCTTGTTCAAAGCATGTAAATCTCTTGGCAGACTGGCTAAACTTTGCTCAGTATATTAATGCAGAAGGCACTTGACCTCTGGCTGATCCTTTCTGTGGCTTTTATTTTTAAGTGTGTAGCTGCTGATACCATTAAAATGATGGGATCCTTGCCTTTCAAGATCAAAATAGAAGCACAGATCTGATCCATTTCTGTCTGCAAATGGTCAATCAATGGAGGCAAATATGTCATCATGAATACATCTTAAATCCTACCAATCTCTCTGTAGGGACAACAAGGCATCAAATAGAACCCTGTGGTGGCCTGGTATCAGGCTGATATCTGATACTAGACAAACGGGCCTGGCCAGTCTACTTGTAGGGGAGATAAAAGAACAGAAACAAAGCAACAGGAGAGACACACACACCTCACAGGGTGAATAGGTTTCACAGGACACACTGGGCTGCTTGTTCCTGTTATGTAACGTTAAAAGCATCTTCAGGTTCAATTACAACGTTGGATGGTATTATTGCATTATCAAAGAACACAGCTAAAGTTATTGTTAACAAACCCCATGAAAAGATAAAAACGGTGTGTGTGTGTGTACTCTTCACTGTGTTTACTTTAAAAAAAAAAGAATAATACTCTTGAACAGATCTCACACTTTTCTCTGTGAGAGAATGAATACTAGACTTTTTAGGGATAGTGAAACCTGCTTAATGTTGCTCTAATAAGTAGGATAGTTGGTAAATGAAGTATTCAACAATTATTATGTTAATGGGAATGAACAACCATGTCAACTGACGCTATAGTGGTGCTAATGTGTTGTTTTAGTTAACAGTAAAAACTGACAAACAATGAATTTATGTGGCACATGTCGGGTTTTTCCTCCACTGAGAATACTTGTTTGGGGTATGAATTAGACAGTAGATTCAATTGTTATAGGTCAGAAAAAAGCTGTTAGAATATAGAATAGAATAGAATAGAATTACTTTATTGATCCCAAACTGGGAAAGTGTGGCGTTACAGCAGCAGGTTATCCAACACACAATATGAGTAAAAAACACAATGTTAGCAAATCTAAACACAATATAACATTAACTACAAAGAAAATAAGAACTAAAAATATCAAAACTAAGAATGTGAATATATACAACCAGGATTTAACTAAGCATTACTAGTCTTAAATAGGAAGATTAAATATGAAAGATTGAATGTAAATGTGCAAAAACAGAGTCATAAATGGTTGTAAATTAAATATGAAAGATTAAATATAAATGTGCAGAGACAGAGTTGTAAATGGTTGACTGCTGTTGGAGTGTATGAAATCCATATATGGGGTTATTACATTTAGACTAATGACTCATGTTTGCTTGGGGTTTTGCTATGACTTACAAAAATAAAAGGAGAAAGAAAAATTCAGAGAAAAAATGAATAAAGGAAGGAAGGCAGGGGACATAACCATCTAGCAGTGTGTAAATGATAGCTGAATCAAAGCTGAGCCTGGGTTATTTAACAGGGACAAATTGAAGTAGACGATACCTTATATCCACGTTAACCTCAATCTGTGAACTCAAACCCTTTTCTGTCTTTTTGGTATCTGTTCCAAAGAGCAAAAAAAGAGTAACCGTTAAAGAATTGAACAGAGAGGTTAGATCAGCTCGTGTTATTCGAGTTCTTCTCTTCTTCAACCTGCCTGTCAGATTTCTTGGTATCGTCTCCCTCTAGCACTCTCGTGTTTATATTTGAGTCAGGCTCTGGGCTCTGGTGTCAGAGGTGCAGGAGTTAAAACATGAAGTGAGACATGAAAGGAAAGCATCGCCTCATAATAATGTCAAGTCATCGCCTCTAACAGGATGAGAGTCAGCGGGGGTCAGAGTACAATGTGTTCTTCCACTGGTGGGTATCATGTATCCCACAAAGACACACCATGTATCTCACAAAGACAGACCTTTCATAATGCAGGTAAACAAAACCATGTGCCAAAAGGTCTCCTGCTTGTCCAACTTCATCACAACTACAAAGGCAGAGATAAAGTGCAGAGTCGTCCATCAACACTGAAGACAATAACAGCTCTCTATGAAACTGTAAATACATTTTAGCGAGTTAAGAATAATCCTAAAATAATTTGTTTTATTGCGCAAACAACCTTTAAAAAAAAATACTGGAATGTGCATATTGCATGTTTTTGATACGTTTAGGAGCATTGGCCTTTTCAATTTGGCTGATGACTTCTTTACACATGCAAATGAGACACTTTATGCTTTCATTTTTAAAAAAAGCTGCCCTTATGTGTTATTCCAATATCCCTTTTTCAACTTCTTTATAATGAAACCTACATTTTGTTAGCCAATAAAAAGGTTATACTAACAGTAGCAGAAACAACAACAACTACTGTTTTTTTGCTGTCTCCTATCACCGCCCCCTTTTTACCACCGTAAAGTGTCCTTGGGTTCCTTGAAAGGCGCTATACAAATCCAAGTTATTATCATTATTATTAACAAGGGTATAGTACATATTCAATAGAAACAGCCTCTAAAATGATGATACAGATGGATCACCCTTTCCAAACTACAAAAAGTGAACATTATAACACTGATCACGACTTGAGGAGTTAGTGTCAGACTTTTATTTCAGGCTGTGTTATTTTTAGCTAGGTGTAAGCTCTAATCTTTGTGCGTTTGAGTGAAACTGTGAGTTAAAGAACACATGTATGTATGCAATAGGAGCAGAACAAACTATGCACCTTGATTTAAAAAAAGGTTAATGATTTAAAAAAAGAAAATGAAAGATGGTAGGAAAATGTCAGCTTGGTCTTTTTTCCCCTCTACTATATGTAATCCACCACTATGAGAGTTTCATGTTCCTCCTCTTCATAAAGCATCAATCATAATCTTCTCTGAAGGAGGGATGAAGTGGATGGTGTTTACATAAGACATTTCCAGTGTAGGCAGAGCTCAGCTCTCTCTGTCTGACTCTCTGCCCACACAGGTTTAAACAGACATCAGCTTCTGACAGATCACTCATGAAGAGCAGGACGTTCCTCTTAACCAGGCAGAAATCTACAGTAAATACACTATGAGAATAAAAGGCAAAAAAAGAGGAAAAGTCACAGAAGACAAAGAGTAGGGAAGAGAGAAAAAACAAAGGCAAGTGAGATGTGAAGAAAAGAGGGTCAAAGAGAAATTAGAAGGGGAACAAATGAAGAAAAAGGAAATAGGAAAGACAAGATGAGTAAAGTAAAGTAAAGCAGTTCAACTACTGTTCACTTCTGCCATTTTTACTTTGTCAGCTAACAAGCTAGCCTAGCTATCTGTCTGAAGGGAAAAACACACAATGTGTCAATAACAAAGTCAGAGGACGACTTTGAATGGCCCACATATTATTAAATGTACATGGCAAAAAGGCTGAGTGACGTCACACCTTCTGAAGGGCTGTTTTGGAAGCCTTTCAAATGCTGACTGTCAAACTTTTGGTCAATCTAACAACAGGCAAAGCGCTGGAGCTAATGCGGGCACTAAGCATTCAACTTGGCGTCTTGCAGTCAGAATGGTCATGCACCTAGTAATGCATAACTCAGATCCTTAGTCAAATTAAAACAGGTGAGTTATAAAAAATGTCAGCCCTCTCAGTGTGTGTAAAGACATTAACTTATCAGACCAAAATCGTTTTTTGTACCGGGTTGTAAACATGCTAATTTCTGCTTTCAAATCAGACATTTTAGTTTGGGTTGTGTTTGTTACTCTCAGGAAAATGGGCCAAATTAAACTTTTTCTGAAGTTATGCTATTCCAAAGAAAGGAATCTTGTTCATGTACTTCAATAAAAACTTTAAAGTGGTCCAAAAAGGTTTAAGTGTCCCAATGCGATGCAATGGCCTGAATTCATAGGTCGATGTGCTCCAAAAATTTCTCTGCTATCAGTTCAACTTTGAGTGCAAGATTAAACCACTTGTTCAGACGTAGCACTCTCGTCTGACTCAAACAATCCCTCCTTGTGTGTGTTTGAAATAATCTCTTATTCTTGAAATACCTCGCTGTCACAGTTCAGCTGAGAAAACCTGCTATTCCCTTTTCTTCCCTGTAATCCCCCTCTTTCTTCCCCTAGTTTTCACACCACATTCTGTCTGGGTGTGTGTATGGGTCTGTGCTTGTCTGTGTCTGTGAGGGTGTTGTGTGTGTGTATTGTGCCAGCAGCCCCTTATCCTTGGGCGACCCGCTTAAATCCACCCTACTCTAAAACACGATCCCATATCAGCATGCAGACTACAGGAATCAGGCAAGCTTCCAACAGGGCACAGGGTTACAACCCCCACAGCTCAGGGGCTACCCTGTGTTATGGCGTGTTACCTCCATTTATTAGCAAATGTACCCACCTGCCCCCTACTCTACATGGATGTATATAATATGATATTACTGAATGATTAAAGAACTTATGAACAAGGAAAACCTATAAGCAAACACTTTCCCTTTTCTCACTTTCCAGCCAACAGACGTATCTTTTTTCAATATTCTCCCTTTTATGAGCATTGTGTTTGGTCTCCACCAATCTTCACAATCACAATTGGTTATTGTCTGCAGACCAAATATCCTCTGGCAGCAGCAGCAGCTCACCTTTGTAGTCTTCTGGTGTAACACAAGTTTAGAGGTTACGGACTTCCTTTTTCCTGAGAGTCATTGTTTACAGTCCTACTACCCATTTTAGACACAAGGGTGGAGTTGGAGTTGTAAAGCAATGTATAATAGAGCGGATGTTAGATGCATACAGATTCTTATTTTACAGAGATCAATAAAAGCTTTATTATCATCAAAGAACTTACGATGTGATCCAGGCTTGTTTTAAAGTGAATTGCAAATCCAAAGCCTGCTGAAAAGCTAGTGGACGATGCAGTCTACAAATGGAAACAAGAGTGCCTCAGATTCCTAAAATGTTGACACTTGCCAGCAGATTTTGTATTTATAAACAAATTATTTTAATAGCAATGCAGTCAGCATAGACTCCTGATCTAAACACCCGGCCTGGTAACAGCCAAAAGGCTTCACTATCCTGAGTAGCCTGACAGGGACTTTATAGTATTTCTTTTCTAGAAAATGCCAGACTTTAGTGATTACAGGAACGGTCAGACCTGAACATGTTGATGTGCTGCTCAAAAGCAAAAACAGAAGTCCCCTCTGATTTCTTGTCTGCTAAAGTTCCAAAGTGTGAATGTAGAATGATGTGTTACTTCTTGGTTGGTTCATCTATGAAACTGACCTCTTTCACAAGCATATAGCAGACATGAGACCAGACTCTACAAACTGCTCTGTAGACCCCACCAGCATTGTTTTTTAGTTTATGATACACAATAAGTGCCATGCAATCCTATTATTTTTGGTATCATATTAAACTGAATGGCATGATTTAGTAAAAAATGTAAAAGACAAAAAAAATGCCACTGCAGTTAGCGCTTGTTTGTTGTTGATCAGAATCGTCTACAAATCTCAGCAAGGCAAGATTCAGACTGGCAGAGCCAGACAGATGTTAATAAATTGTTCATACAGTATGTGTACACACAAACACACACACAGCACACACAAACACGTTACATTTTTTTTTGCAGCTCAAGTGAGTCATCTTCATGTCATATTCATAAAGAAAATACACACACACATCAATCCCATGGCAGCGGGGGTACTTTTATATTTATGTGAAATAAATGATAAAACACTATCTCTCCCAGACACTTGAACACACACACACACACACACACACACACACACACACACACACACACACACACACACACACACACACACACACACACACACACACACACACACACACACACACACACACACACACACACACACACACAAAGCCGTATAGCACAGTGATCTTTGGAAACAGTGAGTCATCTTCGTGTCATATTCATGTTAATGAGGTCAATCATCGCTCGAAAAGAGAAAAAATCATTTCCAAAGTGACCTTTCAGAGATGACTCATCCCTGTGCTGCTTTTCTAGTAATCAACCAAAGCTACAGTATCACACAACAACACACAAATACACACAAATTGATCATGTAACACAGTTCCCGATTACAAAAGCCTCGTACTTTTCTTCACATAGTGTCTATCTCACTGCACTTTCTTGAATTGGTTTAAAAAAATGTTTCCTATTTACACAAGCTAAAAGAAATGTGGATTCTTATTATCTCTCAAAATAAAACATTTTGCCCAACTAGGGAAGAAGAGTCCTAATTTCTGCAGGAGAAGACTGAAAAGGTTGAAATTATTAAGAAAGGTACAAATACATAATGTGACTAGGTGTTCGTGCAGAAGGACAAGATCCTTCCTTGCAGAATATAAAGAGAAAATATAAATAAAAGCATAAAGAAAATGCCACAGAGCTGTCTACACTGTTTGACCGACAGGTGATCTCTGTGCAATCTAGCAATGAGTGCTAAGCACAAAAGACTGAGATTACATCTTTAAAATTTAGACTTCAGAAAAAGTCTGTTCCAACCTGGCGCTCATGAATGAAAAATGTGGCTTCATTAGATGCTCTTTCCACTCTCTGGGCCACTCTCTCTCTCTCTCTATATATATATATAGATATGTCTGGGGAGTGAGTCCCAGAGGGAGGGGGCAGCTATGGAGAAGGCTCAAGGCCCAGACCACCCCAGGGCTGGTGCTTGGTTCTGTGTGGGGGAGGATGGAGGCTATGGGAAAGAGTGTGAGGGTGGAGGAGAACAGTGAGGTAGGAGGGGGCCTGGTGGTTAAGGGCTTCATGTGTGTTATCTTCAGAGACAATAAATGAAAATGTACTCGAAGAACACATGTTTGTGTGTATGTCACACTGAGCTGCCATTTTGTTGTATGGTTCAGATGCTGGTACAGTCTCCCTGTTGTCATGGATATGACTCAGACTTATTAAACACCACTACTCCTTCACTTACTGTAAAGTAAAATACAAAAACATTGAAACAAACTCCCACAAGCTCCTCATCCAGTCCAGCCCTCAAAGAAATGGCCAACATTGTTAAACCAAAGACACAAGAGTTGTAATAACAAGAGGGAGAGAAATGTAGGGGGCAGTGGAGAGAGACAGAAAGGTGGGCTGATGATGGGGTAGTGTGTTTGTGCCTGGAGCAGGATTTGGGCAAATCAGGCGGGAGAATGTTTTCATTCATATTTTCCAAACTGTTAGTTTGGAGCCAGAGAGGCAGGAAGAGAGGAGAGGAGAGAGAGAGAGGGACGCAGGCAGAGGGAATGGACGATTGGAAGAGTGAGCAGATAGGAGGCCAAAATGTTTTGTGACAGACTTCCACTTCAGCTCGCTCTCAGTGATTTCCTCTACTTCTTCGTTTCACTGCTCACCCTACATTCACCTGAACCTGTGGTCTTAAATTTGTATGACTCTGACACTGTGGAATAACCAACACTCTGGGGAGGAAAATGTAGCTCAAACCTTCTGCACACTTTACTTTCCCCCAGCTAACTGCACCAAAGACTAGACCTCCAGATCAAGAACGATCACAGTAGAGTGTTCATCTTGTGTTGCCTGTATCGGAAAAATTCAATGTTAATTGTGAGATTCCCAGAATTAAGGCGGGTATGGTCAATAGTACAAATCACCATCTAAATATGACTTTAGAAATGTTAAGCTTTTAACCTAACTGTCACCTCATCAAACCACAACAGTACTATTGTCTTAGTTTGTCTTGTTGAACTACTTGAGGACAAAAATCCACTCAGTCATACTCAGGCAATACAAAGTAATGGTTAGTCCTTTAATGAACGATATTTTGCTGTCTACAGATATTTCATGCATAACACAAACTAAACAGACAATAACTACTTTTTTTTTTTTTTTTTTTTTTTTATCAAATCAGTTATGAGAGTAACCCACAGAAAATATAACCCAACAGTCTGCTTCAGTGCGGGGCTAAAATGAGAAGCCTGCTACCTGATACAAGAACAATGTTTAACAGTGCACTACATTTAAAGGTACAGTGAGGATTTTATTAGCTGGCAATGAAATCGAACAAAATGTATTCGAATATCTCTGAATGAGCTTGAAGAGCAAGGACAAAGATGAAGGCTCTATTTACACAACAAAGAGTTCATCCAAAAATGGCAATCTTTTGTCGTGTTTTGGCTGTTCGTTGACACAACTAACAGTGTTCTGGGTGCCTGAAGGTTTTGAAAAAGGGTCCCAGACTGCAAAGTTTTGATGACAGCATGCCCATACAGTAGCTGTTCCTCACAATAGCCGTGCATTAGTCGGCTTTTCGCACATACACATTACACTTAAAGTCAATAGCCTTGCATAAAGTAGATGCTCGACTACAGCAATGGTGGCCTCCCGAGTTCTGTTTGTGCTTCTCACTCCCAGTTGAACTTATTTAAAATTCACTCTCTTTGCAGTTTAGGGTCACTTGGAGTAACAACCCCACCTCATGTATTCATATTTAATGCCTCAATCCACAGTCATCAGGAAGTGTCAGACACAGCAGACAAGAAGTGCTTTTATTTACATTGTTCAAGGAGAAGATTAAAAATTGAGGGATACTTTTGACAGTAAACAGATATCAGGAGGTTTTTTTTTCCCGACACAAAAAGAAGGTTCCTGAGGAACTCTTAATAAATTTGAAGGGCCGCAATCTGCAGTTGCTTTATTCTAATACACATTTGTGTCTTTAAGGTCTTCTTCCTGTTCATTCCATTTGGGCACATTCATACATTAACTGAGTCATTAACACCACTGATCAATAGAATAAATTATCACTGCTGCCAGGGCTGTGTGTCGCACAACATTTATCCAGC